>NC_092804.1:70930855-71238068 GCF_040954645.1 Diabrotica undecimpunctata | reverse complement strand
TAAATTATTTGATCTGGTGATTTCTTTTTCTTGTCTGTCATATTGAGTAGTTCTACGTTTTGAGTATTTTACTTCCTGATGATGAGAATTTATTTTTATTTACGCTAACCTGTCTTCAAACTATTTTAAAATTAGATTACACTACTTATCAAAGTCGTTTAATCTGTAGTACAAGCGTTAATATTAGCTGTTTGTGGTAGTTTTTGTGTTCTGTTGGTTTGCGCCAAGCATTACATTTAAATAACGTGCATATAAACATATTTTTCATCGATGTAGATAAACATATTTTCATAAAAAAACGAGACAGAAGTATTTTGTTTAGACACACATAATTTCAGCGCCATCTATTGCCTTAAAAGTCCAAGTTAACCTTTGAGTCAACTCATATATTATTATAATCGATTTTTGTATTTATTATTTGTATAATTATGTTTTTAATTAAATTTATTTATCGTTATTCATTTTCAAATTTATTTTATTTTTATTATATCCTTGTTCGTGAACCAAAAAGTATTTTTTGTATAAAAATTTATGTATTTATGTTTGCAATTGAAAATTATCACATGCTTATGCTATCTTCATCAATATTTCTAAAAGCTGATTCTTTGTACAAAAGTGGACACTTCAGTTTTAAAATATAAACAAAGATTGCGACATTAGAGGAATATGCTGGACATAATACCCTAATGTATACGGTTATACAATACTCTACAGTTCATGATAAAATTATGTTTTATTTTTTTTACTAAATTCAATCCTGGGACGTATCGGTTTAGTACAGCTTAGACAGCCTGGAGACTATGCTGTAGACAATTGACAGCTGACTAATTCCGTGACGTTATGGCAGCTGACGTATGTATATTACATTTTAGATCGTAATCTTCAAATGCTAGAAATTTTATGAAGAGTGCGTATCATATTGAAGATCTTTATAATGTACACAGCGATTTTAGTATATATTAAGATAGCACAAAACTGTAAAATATATTTCAATTTCAAGTAATGACATTAAATATTAAAAAAAATTGCAATAATTGCCATTCATAAGGTTCAGCTCATGAACAAGTATATATTGTTAATGATTAATATAATTAGAGGTCTTATTTTTAAACTGGACTTAAAAAAAGCACATATTTGTTTACTCAGGAGTCAACCTTATACCTTATGTTATCAGGTAAAAATGATATGGGCAATATTTATGTATTGTATAGGAAGAGTTGCCAGTAATTTTACATATAAAAAGTCTAGATTATGATGTGATTCTAATAATATTTGGATGGCCTTTCCATTGTAGAAAGTTGTTGGTTTAAAAATTGTTCAAGAAGTAAATATTTTATTTATTGTCGCGAAGAGAGATGTCTGCAGAGTTTTATATTAGATAGAGATTCACCATGTATTAAACTTTACCCAGTAAGTGTACAAAATAATTAATGGTACAAAGACTTCAGGAAAAAGTTGTTATGTCACTCAGCAGTCGGTTGACTCCTTTAGACTATAGTTTCGAATCGCACCATCTTTCAACAATTAATATACATTTCTTTTTAAAATTAGAACACAAACGACATTCACTAATCTTACTTAGCTATTGATAAACCACCATTCGATCTATGTGGTAAAAAATGTAGCTCTGATTATGGTCTAAGGATACAGGTAGTAAACCATTCGAATTGCTTCAAGAGCAGCCAAATCAGCATATAGAAAAAGTTAAAGAGATATTGGTTATCGAATCTCATGTAAACTGTCACTGGCAATTTCTTTCACATGACTATCAATAACTTATTCAGTGCGCAGCTAAAGTCCCTCTCTCCTTCAGTCCAACTGTTGGTTGAACCATCAAACATAATTAATAAATTTTTGGGTAACTCAACTTAGGCACCAGAACATTGTTTTTATATTTCACTGACTCAATCTAAATGGCGGACGGGAGCCATTTTAGAAAAGTATGTTAAATAGGACCATATGGCAAGTAATACATTATTTGAACCAGCGTGTGCGTTATTAGGTTATTGAGCGATTTTGTCGACTGTAAAATACTAAGAATTTGATAGTCTTTATGGAAAATGCTTAAACAAGTCAATTTATTTTTTTATTTAAAATAAATAAAATATAAATTTAAAATATATAAAATAGCGCATCTGTGCTATTTTTAATTATGATTTCATTAAAAGATTAAAATACAAATGTAAAATTTATAGTTTTCTTTTATTATTTAGTAAGTTTGAGGGGGGAGGTGGACTTTAAACGGCTATTTTATAGAGTTGTGTCATATTTGCTGAAATGATCCAATTTAAATTTGTAAAATATATAAATACAACAATTATGAATGTTGTGATGACATATGGAAAGAATGATTACGAAAAACTGCTAGATATCATTGTCAGATCACTTGATAACTCATTACCTCCAGGATACTGTGAATTAAGCTTGCTTGTGGATAAAGATCAAATTGGAACTGATATATTACCAACATAGATAAGAACGTAACACCACAAATTGAAATGAAGCAGTCTAATATAAATCAAGAGCTAAATTGGCGTTTAAAATAGTATAGTGTAGGTCACGATATAGTGATTTTATCTTTTACATCTTTTTACAGCTATAATCCCCCTTCAAAGGTCTCGGCACAGGCCGATCCATGTGTCACATTATTCTTTATAATGCACAATCAGCACGTATCGAGACCCGTGACAGCTAACATTGGAGATATTTTGTAGATTTATTTAAAATGCACTATACTATAGTTTAACCACTGTAGAATTTTAAGAAAAAATGCAGTTTTTTGACACAATTGCAAAATCAACACGAAATTTTTGAAAGATGATAAAATTCGATAGTTTGTACTCACTGCCAGCAGTGACTCTGTCTCTCACCCACTCATGTTTCATCATCATGATACCTAGTGTTTCACTTGATGTTAATTCGTGGGTATCTTTTGAAATAACCAAAGGTCATAATTTTCGTTCAACTATTGTAATAGTCTGTAGAATGAGTGGTTGAATTTAAAAACGATTCTAGAAATGTTAATGCCAATATTTCCAAATACATTTTAGATTTTCATTACCGTGATTTTAAAAACAACCTTTGAGAAAATGACGCTTAGTCTTGTTTCATTTTTACTGTTACTCTTTTAACAATAGATATAATAATGTAATAACATAATAAACTGTTTAATGTTTATTGTTGGCCATAATACCGTATCTAAAGTTTTTATTAAAATCTTTTCTTAATGATTTCGGAGCACTTAATAGTGACCAAGAATTGATTTGTCAACCATCTTTGGTGGTTACTTGATGGAAATGCATATTCAAGAACATTCCACAGAATATAGTCGGCTTTCTCAGAAGAAAAACAGTTTTAAATTAACTACTTATATATATATATATATATATATATATATATATATATATATATATATATATATATATATATATATATATATATATATATATAATATATAGGTAGGTAAAAAGGGTAATAAGACCTTCTGTTAGGTATACAAATTTTTGTACACAAGAGTATGAGTCTGATGTTTCAGCGAAACATGTAAAGTTGACTATATTCTAAAGAAATTTAATTCATCAGAATTGTTTTTAGGTTGACAGACAAATTTACTGAAAAAGTTCTCCTGGTAAAAAGCAATAGTACAGATTGTTTGGTTATTTCTAAAAATACCCACATAAAGATCCATGCAGTCTAATAAACAGTTGAAACAAAGACTTTTATAAGTAATTAATAAACTATATAACTTAAGTAAAAAAAGTCTTTGTGTAAATATATACCCGGCACAAATTTTTAATATCGACATGGTGAAGTTATAAAATCGAGAGAGTTTTATATATATACAATTATTCCATTATTATATAGGTAAGTACATAACTAACGAAGCGTTGTGACATACAATGATCTGTTTAATTTCATATTAATAGTAATAATGTTTTCTACTGTTTTTAATGTTTGCGAGTGAAACGCAAATACATTGTTCTTTAAACTTAAGGTCGATATCAACAGGCAAAGCCATAGCTATATCCGATCACCAGCTGCCGTCACCGTAGCTTGTAAAATTAGCACATCCAAAGCAAGATATGTTCGCCATACTACCCACGACGTAACCACTTTTTGGTTTATCGGCACTGGAACGGTGGAACCTCAGTTTTCAAAGGAAAGACGAGTGTTGTAGAGGTTGACGAGTATACGATAGTTGGATCTGCTGATTAAAAAGGACTCTGCTCTCAATATAAGGGATATATTTGATAATGTACTGAGTAAGATTTAAGGCCTTGAGTTAAGTCGTAGAGAAAGTTTCAACTGGATAGTACAGAAGTTTCTCACAACTGCATAGTCAGCTGTGATTATCACTAATTTCTTTCAAACAGACGTTAATTCACACAGTCATTGAGCTTCAAGTGGAGAATGCATCCAGATTTCGGAAAAAATGAAAGGAAAAGTAAATCCTGGAAACTTCTCACAGCTGGTATTAACAACTAAACGAAGCAGTAATAACTATTATTTCCATCTACCGGTAGCATAGCGATAAAAATATTACAAATAAACACATGTTTAATATCCCGAAAGAACTAAACGATGATCAATCCGAACAGGTAGAGTTAATGGTATGTGGAGTTATACTCAAAATTCAAACGTCGTCGTAGGTTACAAAAAGAATTTAATGGAATTATGGTAACAATAATTTTTAGTGTAACAATAAAACTTAATCCCTTTAGTTTAAATAATAATCAAGTTATAAATATAAGGAGAGAGAAGAGAAGAAAGACGGAGCATGGTTCTGAGAAAAGAAGAGTATTGATCTTAAAAACACCTTTACAAAACTGACAATGATAAAGATGAGGCATGTAGTTTGTTTACATAAATCAGAAAGGTGAATATATATCTCATATCCATCTCATAATAAAGATATCCAACGTTAGTAGATCTTGCCACATTTTATGCAGTAAGGTTAGTCGCTAGTGGTATCCTCATTCTAGATTCTAGCTAGATATACAGAATCAACTATTGGACGTTGTGAGTCTAGAATTTTTTATCAGTTAAATAATCGGAAAAAAGAAAAGAGAAAGATAAAACATAAATTCCTAAAACTGTCTGTATCATTCATTTTCAAACTTAATGTTACACAAAGATTTTGCCTTCATTTTTCAACAAAATAAATATTAGTAAAAATAGAAATTTTTTCCGCTTTGTTTGTGAAATTAAATGGGTCAACAAAGTAAAAATACTTGTTTTTATAACGCACCTTGTACATTTGACACTGCCAAATTTTTTGGACTGCCATCGTGCTAACTGTAGTTTTTCGTAAATGTTTGTCTGTCATAGAATTAAGAATAAAAAGACTGCATGGATTATTAAGGTTTAAAAGGAAATAATTTTTAAAAAGGACTGTACTGTTAATCATATACGTGTTTGAAAAATTTTTCTTGATAAGCTAAACGACGTTAATGAACAAGTTAAGTATCGTTGACAGATTTTTTGCAGATGATTAGGGATTGCAGTTAAACAAGAGATATATTTAGAAGAGTTATGAAATAAGGTTCTCGTGAGAGTAATGTGTTTTTTACTTTTTATATTCCCTTTTATTATAAGCAACAAAAACATTATCTTAATATTTATGTGAAATATTTCTCATTATTTAATTCATCCAATTATATCGGTTTTTTGAATTTTCTAGTTTTCTAGCGTCTTAATGCCTTCCGTTGGGGATCAATGAATAAGCTTCACCGAGACGCGCGATCTTATTTTGTACCGTTCTGCTAATCCATCAGCCGATTGGATTCACTAAGAATTTCAATTCAAAGCTGCCGATCCATGTTCGTGAAACAGATGCGTTTGAAAATTTTATATGATTTTCGTGTGGTTTGAACCAAGAACCTCTTACTGTTCACTTCGAAACCAAGTTGCCAGTCTGTTAAACCGACATACACGGAATAAAGAAATCGTGTAGGGGCATTCTTAAAGATAAAGTTGAACTTGGAAATATTCAAGTAGTTGAAAAAACTTCAGGAATTACGACTGCAAATATTGCTTCAGAATACTATAGATCGAATAACAAAATAACACTACACAAGAAGTTGTTAAAAAAATTAAGACAAAAAAGAGAGATATGTTGAAGAATAGCCGATAGCAAGTCACAAAATTTGAATAAAGTACATAAAATTGTGTAATGAGTTGAAGATGAATAATGTAGGAAAACAACTTGGGGTGAAAATAATATTACAAAAAAGAGAGTGGTAACGGAGAAGAATGTCAAAAAAATTGTAAAATGCCGTAGAATAAATAGTTAAGAAGTGTTATAAGACTTCATATGACTGTGTGTATGTTCTAATTTTATAGCGCCTTAACACCTTCCATCAGAGAGATCAACTAATCTCTTTCATAAAGAGATCAACTAATGAGGTCACCAAACCGTGAGACACTATTTCTCACCTTACTACTCATCCGTCGCATCGACCGGCTGAATTCACACCGATTTGTATTTAAAACGGCCATATATCTTTTGGGTTTTATTCTGTTGTGTTTGAAATATTTCTCTGAATAGCGTGTGACTCCAACTATGATCCAAGTAATCTGTACAATTATTGGTGAGTCTGTCAGTCCGCTGAACCATTGAGACCACTGACTTCATTTGTATATTTTTTAAAAAGTACCCAGACTATAGACAAAAACGGATAAAAAGTGGATAGTGGATTATTGTGAGTCAAATGTATTAATTTTCATAACCTAGGAATTGAAACGTCAAAATAAACAACCATTAATACAGAAATGAACAAAATGTAAAGCATCTTTTTCTGTCGTATTATTTTAGTTAAATTGCCTGTTTCATCTTAATACAGCTGCTTTTTTCGTGATTAGGTCATTAATCTTCAGCGATTGTCACCTTTTTCCTTCACTTCACTCTTCCTTCTTTTAATGTGTGTTCATTTCACTCTTTTTCAAACCTAGGTAATATTTTCTTTAACCTTATGCTTTCCATATAACCAATTAGATGCTTTCGAATCTCTCTCTGTCTAGGACTACCTTTCCAGATATTGTACGAAGTATCTTTCGTTTCGAGTTTCGTTTTTTTGCTTGATAATTACTCCCTCTACTTTAAGCTTGCATCCCAGTGGTACCTATATCGAATATCTGGTTTTAGACTCGGAAATCATAATGTTACAAGATTCTTTCCATTCTATGTTGGTGTAGAAGTCGTTTTCATGGTCCATTACTAGCACTGCATCATCTGTAAAATATAAAATCTCGGTAATCTCGGTTTCTTTTATTTGATATCCTTTCATTTTACGTAATTTTGTTATTATTGCGTTAACGATGCTTTTGAATAGAAGTATATCTATATATAGAGATTAATATCTCCTTGGAGGATAACATTCCCAGTCGGTATTGGTTGAATACAACACGATTTATGAAATCCTAAAACAATACGTCTACCATAACACGAAAAAATTTTGAAAAAACTGATTTGAAAGATAACTTAGAAGTCGTATATATTACAATATTTGAGACAAAGGGTCGGTAGAACTTCTGGAACACATTGTTTTTAATATCTATAATTATCTTAACTATTGCAGTTTTCTAAATCGGTGCGACCTACGACGAAACCTTAGTTCCAACTCTTCTAAATATTTTTTATATTTGACAAGTTATTCTTGTGTTAGATTGAAGTTTTGTACTGATTTCTTTTGAAATCCTTCGCTACGAAAACGGAAGAAATCGTTACATAAAAGCAACAGACTATTCAACATTATCCACTTTTGTATGTAAGTCTCAACTGACAAGAGAAAACAACCTAGGTAACACATTTTTTAAGTGTAACAATATTTAGTGCTTCTGTCAGTTGATCCTTAAATATGTAGAAACTACTCGAACTATTTTAATTGCATTGCTTTAAATTTAGAATAGTCTGTTAATATCGATTGTTTCAGTACCAGTTTTTTTCTCAGTGAAATCTTAGAAATTTGGGAGAAAAATCTAATTTATTTTTCTAACTAGTAGCTTCGTAATATTTGTTTACCTACTATTACAATGATCTTAGTATACTTAGTGATTTGATAAAAAAATCACTACGTTATAAATCAGCACAGATTGTGTTATAAAGTATATGTAACTAGATTACATAATTTTTATTTACAAATTTACACATATCGCTGCCTTAATTCTCTGTAGCTAAATTTGATATTTATTTATTCTTTTAAGGGCATGAGTTAGCATAGTATATTTACGTTCTACAATTTTTACGACACTTTGTGTTATGTACTAGGTACAAGGGAGTGTCATATTTTATTTGATATAGAATACATCACTCTTATTTTAAATTTTTAACTATTTTAACCGCAAGAGGGTGTATGTATCCTCGTTTAACGTGAGTACGTCGAAAAGAATTTTTGTTACCCCTATTTTAAACAAGGTAAATTAATTAGTGTAATGTGATTAAAAGCAGGGTAGTACAAACTATATTGGAAGTGTAATTTTGTGTAATATTCAAAATAACTAAATTATTTATTTTATTGTAGCTATTACTGCAAGCAAAGCTAGAAATTTGATTTATACCTGTATATAACTATAGCTTCCCTTAAATTTCAACTCAAATTAAATCATACGTTTTATTTAATTTTGCCCCACCAACTATTCATATACGTACTAATACTAGATAGATATCGATAAATGATATCGTAAAAGTACTCCATGCGCCATCATTAATAAGTATTTAAAAGTAGAAAATTACAATAATCCTTGCACCAAGTGAATATATGTTCCTTCTTCTTGTCCATTTATTTATACACTGTACGTTACATTTTCTTCTAATGTCTTCACTTCTCTTTTGATCTCTCAGCGTATTTCCTGTAATTCTTCTCAGTACTCTCATCTCTGCCGTTTTCAGTAGCCTTTGTGTTGTGGCTGTGTCAGGTCTTGTTTCTGAGACATATGCTATTATTGGTCTTACACTGGCTTTATAAATTCTTGACTTCATCTCAGTGTTAATGTGTCTGTTTCGCCATGTAAATAAGGCATTGTGCCAGTCTATTTACTTTTTGTACTTGATCTCTCACTTCTTTGTCGAGGTCTCCATAGCTGGACAGTGTAATTCTAAGGTATTTTATTTCCATTACTTGTTGCCATCAATTTCTATTTTACATCTTGTTGGTTCTTTGTTGATTACTATTGTTTTAGTTTTCTGAGATGAGATTGCCATATTAAAGTCTTTTGCTCTTATGTTAAATCTGTGGACCAGTCTTTGCAGACTATCTTCATCTTGGGCTATAAATATTGTGTCTTCTGAATAACAGAGTATTTTTATTTCTTTGTTTCTCATTCTGTATCCTCTTCCTTCTGTAACGTTTTTGATGATTTCTGTAGGTTCTGTAAATTGTGTTGTTTTGGTTTTTACTTTTTTTTTTAAGCTGAAGAATTTGTATTCTTCTATATATTCTTTTCAGTATATTTTTCTTCCTAGTTTGTTTTTTTACTTTTAGGTTAAAGTTTAATTGTTGGCACTCCTATTTAATAGAGAAGTGGCTCGTACCATTCGTACTTTTATTCTTTAGTACATTTTCTTGTTTGTTATTTTTATTTACACTGTTGTAATAAAATAAATTAGACGTTTAATTTGTGTTACCCTGTGACGATAGCGATTATATATAATACAGAAAAATTTAGAATGGTTGGTAACAAAAAGTCCAGGGTACTGTAACAATTTTAGATAATTTTAAAGAAATATTAGTCGATTTTTCCCCAATAATATGTATATTAGGTTTTAAATTATATTAGTGTAACGATCTCTTTAAAAAATCCTTGTATGATAATGTATATATTGTGGTAATAATGATTTTAGTCACTTTGTTAAACATACAGAGTAATATTAAGTTCTGTTACACAATCTCTTATGTCCAAGCAGGGAATTATGAAAAGTTATTTATGCCGATTATTATTATCATTGTAATTTTATTTAAATAATTAAATGAATACATTGTAACCCTGCTTTCACAGTAGAGTTTCATTCCTACTAAGAGTGAATATATTTTAGATTAATTGAAAGAACGTGCAATATGTACAAATTTTACTAATTTACTTTTTTTATATATATTAATTATTAGGTCTGTATATCAGGATATATTGAATGCAGGATGCTGTGATAAAAAGTCAGATTTGAAAGTGAGAAATCGGTAATACATAAAGCAAATGCAGTTGTATGTTAGCTAATTTCAGTAAGATGTTTAATGTAAATATCATGAGCTTCTTGTTCTTGAGAGTCGCTGACGGTGGCAGTTACTCCAGCGTGCTCTTTTATATTTTCTGTATAATCAACCATTTCTGCCACGTATTTCCTATCCTATATTTTCCTATCCATACACATGACTGCAGATAAAAAGTTTTGTTCTTGTAATTATTTTGCAGTCTTACATCTCCATTACTCAAGATATTCAGTCAAGAAAAAACGTGCAATATGCATGAACACCGCTTAATCATATTTTCTATGACACATTCATTGATTGAAGAAAGGTAAAATATAGCGAGAGAGAGTAGTGGCGAGCGTACTTCACTTCTGTGGGAAATTATCAAGATAATATGTTTACGTGAAATTATATAGGCGGGCTTTTTCTTAGCTGTAGATAAATTATAAACGGTTGGTAGTCTTGTAAAATGTGATTCAGACAAGTTCCATTTAAACTTATTAATATTTTGATGATATTTTAGCTTAACATTTCTGTATCCTAATTCAAAAAATTTTTAAGTATATTAATTGAAATATTTTCGATTTATTTTGTAATTTTTACTAGTCCCTTAATATTTTCTTATGCTGATGTCTCTATTTGCAATAAAATGAAGTTGTAGTCTTAGTTTTAGTTCACTTTTCAATTAACTTTTCACTTATTGGATTTTGGGTTAAACTAATCTACTTTATTTACTGTGATTTCTGTTGTATTTATCATGACATATACAAATCATACAGACAAATCAGAAAAATCATGAAACGACAGTGTCTAAAGATAAAAAGAGTTAATTACAACAGCCAATTGCTTTACTTGGTAGTCAGTTTTTTATATAAAATCAGACTTTTTATTTCTACATCCTGTAGATTTGTTTACTTTATACAGATGAATACTGAGTGGCAGTATTATACATAGAGCGGATGGTGATTTTTTTGAAAAGTCACCATCTTAAATGGTTGAGAAACGTTTAACAGCCATGTATTCTTTATTTATTATCAGATGTAGTAGTCAATGTGCAAACTCAGTGTCAGTATAATTATAATTATGTTCTCTTTGTATATTAGATGTTAACCAGAGATCTGTTACTAAATATATTTTTAAGTAGTAGAATCAGTTTTATTGTTGACGGTTTGTCACTTAATCTACTATGTCTGCTTAAATGCAAATACTGTTTTAACCTGACTAGAAATAAAAATAAATTATTTGAACACCTAGATATAATTCAGATATTTTTCAAAATGTTTATTGATGTAAAAAGGTTAATAGTCTTCAAATTTATATATCAGTTTTGAAATAGTTTTTGCATATACTTTATATAGATAGTTTACTATTGTACAGAGCCTATATTTTATTTATGATGGCTGTTGGACGTTCTTGAGCCTTATCACAGTTGACCTGCAACATGACCTGTACCGCAAATCGAGTGTTGTATGCAATGACATGTTCGATGATATATTTTGTGCAGTAAACAGTAAATTAATAGATATTTGTGTGTTTTATTTCTTTATCAACATATAAACCGGTAAAAACCAAATCCCATTTTAAAAGTTCGCAAACTAAAAAGAAATAGTAGAGGACTGGCAAAAATTAATCAAATAAAAATTGAGATTATCAAGTAGATATTAACGTATAATGTTTACCTCTATAAATAATACTAGGATATACAAATATACATACTAGGATATACAAGTAACAATTACCTAGAATATACAAAAAGTATTTTTTATCTTCTACATTGGTTAAAAATAGTTCGACAGCTGTTACCAGGTGTAACATTGCGATATATGGTTACACCAAAAACGACGTCGTCTCTCCTATCTAAATTCATCTTTTTGTTCTCATCCATTTCATTTTTGAAAAAACTACTACAACTATAATTGTTACTGTATTATTTATACATCTTATCGAGGTGACGTATCACAGGACATAAAGAGATCCTAAATTAATTCTCTTTCCAGGCAGGAAATCCCCTTTTTACGTGGTAGTCCACAAAACGGGCCCAGACGTAGAAAAGACGAGCTTGCTTCTTGTTTTGACAACTTATCAGCATCCTTACTTCCCCTTATTCCTTTAGGATTTGAAGAACGCCTTGGCGAATGAAATGTTGACTATGCCACGCTAGTCACTGCGGATCGGCGGGTATTGATATCATTTTATATTATTAAGTAAGTTTTGACATGAGAATAGCGCCAGAGCTTTAATCCTCAAAAACCCAACATTTAGGTAGGATTTTTCCGCTCAGTACATTCGTAAATTCCAAAATTTGTGCTTGACTTCTGTTCTGAATGGCACTTTCAGTCTATGGATGTGGACTATAATTTCAGTGATTTTTTAGATAGGTCTGTATTTTCAATAAAGCATTTCCTTTAATTATAATTAAGTCAAAACATCACAAACCCTGGACTACGAAAGGTATCCGCTAATCCGCATATAAGCCAAGAATATGCGTTTACTACTGTACATCAAAAAATTTACTACCAACGTCTTTGTCACTGAATATATCTTTAAGTACAGAGGAACCTATCTAAAACTTATCAAAACAACTAAAAAATGTACTATCAAAATCGTCTGGGAAGCTCTAAAAATGTTGCAAGAGAAACTTGGTCCACAATAAACGATCTTCGAAATAAAACTAACACAGCTCAAACATTTTTTCTTCCGAACCCTAAAAATCTAAATGAATACTTTGTTAATGTGAGTAAAAATATAACATCAACTATTTTGCCACAACAGATCCTATTTCCTATCTCCACAATTCAAAAAAGGTCTCGAATTCATTCTTTATAAGATTAGTTGATAAATCTGAACTGATCCAAACAATCAGTAGTATCAGAAGCAAATCTTCCTGTAGTACTGATGAACTATCCGTAAAAATTTTCTTAAATCTCCCAAAAAATTTTTTGAAAGTCCTGGTCTCACTAATTAATGATTCCTTTGAAAAAGGTATATTTCCAGAGTGTCTTAAGACAGCCATTATTAATCCTCTTCATATGGGTGATGAAAAATCGAATGCCTGCAACTATAGATCTATTGCCTTACTACCGGTCCTATACAAAATTATTGAGAGGCTTATAAAAGCCCGGCTTATGTCCTTTCTTGTTGAAGACATTTTATCACAAAGTCAGTTCGGCTTTTTTTCTAATAAATGTAAGTACCAGTGATGCTATGTTTTCTGTACTACATGAGGTCTATCAAGCACTAAACAATAATCTTTACACTGCCACTGTTTTTTGTTACTATGCCAAAGCTTTTCATTGTGTAAATCACGACATTTTGATAAAAAACCAAATTTCTACGCAATTCGAGGTGTTTCTTTGAATTGGTTCCAATCTTACTCGAGGAATGGGAAACAACTAGTTGCTGACATCACTAACTTAAAAATTGAAGGAAACATTTTTCTTTTTGCTGTTGGTACCAGTATCATCTGGAGGAACTCTAATATTGCAACTCTTCATGCAACTATAACTTCTGATCTACTTAAACTAAAAACCTGGTCCGACTCTAATTTACTCTCTTTTAACGTGGATAATATAGCTCTTCAACCTCTTGCTTCTTAATAACAGATCAGTATCGTTGATTCTGTAAAATTTCTTGGTATTTTTATAGACAGCAACCTTAAATAGTCCCTTTATATCGAATTGTTAAGTAAGAAACTAGCCTCAGCCTGCTATGCAATGAGATCTGTTTCGAAGGAAATTTATTTATCATCTTCCAAAATAACATATTTTTCTTTGTTCAAGTCTCATCTTCAATATGGTCTACCTTTTTGGAGTTCTAGTACAGTTGCCCAAGTTATTTTTAAATTACAAAAAGGAGCAATACGGTATCTTTTTGGCCTCAGCAGAATAACACATTGTAGAAGCTGCTTCAAAAATCATGGGATAACTCTTCCCTCTTTATATATTTTAGAAACTGTTTGCTTAATTCGTAAACACCTACATGTTTTTCCAGCAAGACCTAATCATGACTACTCCACCAGAAATTCAACCTTTGATCTGTATTTACCGATCGCGTCCACTGAGTTAGTAAAGAAATCTATACTATATTCGGCAAAAAGCATCTCCCTTTGCAACTTGAATCTATAACATATTTTCCCTAGTTCCGTAAAATGACCAGAAGCCTATCTATCTGAAAAGTCAATTTGCAATTTACTTAAATTTTGCAATGGATTGTGTATTTTATTATCTTTTATTTTGTGATATTGACCATTTATGTAATTTTAGTAAATTTAAAATTGTTTTTTTTTTATTTTTCTGACTTTATGTATACTTTGTCCATAAAATTGTACAATTTTTAGTGACAATAAAGCATATTTCTATTCTATTCTATTCTATTCTATTAAAGGCACTTGGTTTGACTCAAATCTTATTGTATATATACTGAAGAATTCTTAACAATTTTCGAGCATTCCTGTCTGTGGTGTGTATTTCCCCTAAAAAGGTATATAGGAACTCTTTCAAAGAGTTTTGAGAGCCTGAAATTTGAATCAATTACCACCATTACAAAGTGAAGTTGTTGTTCACTCATAACGCCGGTGAATTCCTATATTCACTTCTTTTGTCAAGTTGAACTTAACTACCAGTGTCAGTTAATTTGTGTAATGCTTCCATTGGAACCTTTTACAAGATCTTTAAAGTAACTGGTTTGATATTTGTGTCTAGTTAAAGTATTAGGATATTGGTTGCGCCTCTTTTATGAATATGGTAAAGAACAGTTGCTGTCTGTCATGTTGGTATTCTTTCTGAATTTACAAATAGGTGCTTGCACTTGCACTTTTTGCAGCTTAACGTTGCAGTTGCAAGTAATTTTTGTTCAAGCTTTGGCCACCATATGAGTGATTAATAAGTTATAGATTTGGTAACCATTCGATATTTGCTTTTAAACTCGTAAGACTTCCTAAAAAGCCTGAGATCCAGCTGGTTACTTTGGATGAGATTTTTTCCATATGACTCATTCATTAAAGGATTAAGTCTTTAATGTTCTCGTAAACGGATATGGCGCACTACACGACTACGAGCAGACTTCTACGACCAATTTTAATAATAAATCTAATAGAACGATTTGTACTAGACAAAGTTGATCGGAGTCTGATCACTCGACCAGACTCTAGCATGTTTGGGGAATCAGACATCCGGCACCGAGTAAGTGTGCGAATAATTCTTCGTACTTAGGTGGGCCTAGCCAAAACGCACCTGCGTGCTGGTAGTCTGACTCAGATGTTAACCGGAATGTCTTTTGAAAAGCGGTTTTGGTGAAATAGTTTAATTTCTTTCGTAATGATTATTCTTTTTTCCGTTGTTTTAAGGAGAAAGAAATTTGTTCATGGAAAATTTCGCCTTCTTTGGTATGAACGCGGCTTTTGCCTTCCTCGATGTTTTTAGTGTGTGTCTTAAGACAAGATTATCGTTATACAGCCGTCTTTCCCGGTAGGAGAAATTCTGTCCTTTCGCGAAGGTCTGAAACTTTAGATGTGAATTTCTCCTATTTATTCATTAAACAATCTGAGATTTGCCGACGACACCGTTCTGATCGCAGAAACACTTGAAGAGCTACATACATTGGTGAATAAGATAGCAGACTGCAGCGAAGAATATGGACTATCTTTGAACATAAAGAAAACTAAATTTATGGTAATATCGAAATCAACACAAAATGTCCAAAATTTATATTTACACAATGAAATTATCGATCGAGTTAGCAAATACAAATATTTAGGCACTTTTATAAATGAAGACAACGATAGCTCAGCAGAAATCAAAATAAGAATAGAAAAAGCCAGATCCATATGCACTAAAATGAAGAGAGTGTTCTGCGGAAGAGATTTGAGCCTTGAAATGAAACTTCGCCTGATGAGATGTTACGTACTTTCTGTGCTGTTCTACGGAATGGAGTCATGGACGTTGAAAAAGATTGATACCAAAAAATTAGAGGCATTTGAACTGTGGATGTATCGCAGAATCCTGAGAATATCATGGACCGAGAGAGTCACAAATGTCGAGGTCTTGAGAAGAATGAATAAAGAAAAGGAAGTCATATTTACGATCAAAAAACGAAAACTGCAATACTTGGGACACATTACAAGAGGCGAAAGATATGAACTGCTTCGAATAATTATGCAAGGGAAAATAGCAGGAAAAAGGTCCATAGGAAGAAGACGAAACTCCTGGCTAAAGAATTTACGGGAATGGTATAGCTGTAGCAGCAACGAATTGTTTCGGTCAGCAGTTTCGAAAATACGTATAGCCCTGATGATCGCCAACCTTCGGAACGAAGATGGCACTTGAAGAAGAAGAAGAAGATTCATGTTTGTTTTTTCTGGAGAGACTCCCGTTCAAATCTTATCCAGGTCTTTCATGTTTTAAAGTTTAGGGTTTGGCCGGCCCATCGAGCTGGAGATTTCACTCAGTTCGGTGGAGATATTTATAAAGAACGTGCCGTTCATCTGCCATTTTTTAAATCTTCTCTACATATTCTGCTGCTATTCTTCAAGTTGTGAGATCTGCAAAACCTGCTTCTTTTTAGATATTTGTAAGTGGTATTAGTTTCATGACCCTGTAACTATTCTGCAGGTCTCATTGAGGGCAACGTCGTCTACCTGTTTGGTGTGAGCAGATCTACTCCAGACGGAACACGCCTGTTCAGCGTTTGAGAAGAAAGCGTTTTATTCAGCTTGCACCCCATTTGCTACCCTTTAGTTTACCAAGTAGATTGTTTTTGTGTTTGAGCGTAGGTGCATACGCTCAGAACAGATACTTGTGTTTTGGATGGGTTAGGTCTGAGAGAATTCTGTTGATAATAAGTGTTTATTATACTTAAGTTTCTTGTAAAAAACGCCTGTTCTGTAACAGCGAATGTACGACTCTAATTAGGTGGTAATCCCTAAGTATGCTGTAAATCTTATGAAGCAGTATCTTATGACTAACCGTAACGTAAGTTACTGTCAAATCAATGAAAGCTATCCCTGTTATGAATTTCATCTCAAATTCCTCTTCGATATATTCTATTGTACAGTGTCTGTGACATGATCAGCATATTATACAGTTTAAATTAAATATATGACAGAGGTGGCAGATGGGCCTGTAAAATTCCAAAATCCAGTTTTTAGTTTTTTAGCCTAGGTCCTTAATCTGTTCAGTGCATATCTCATCCACTCGTTCTCCCGTTTAGCAATATTTGGATGGCGACTTGGTTTAATGTAACCTTGCAGAGTGGTTTATTCTTTGGAGCGCAGCTAAGTTTCTTCTTGTTGTACAGTGTCTGTAACATGATCAGCATATTATACAGTCTAAATTAAATATATGACAGAGGTGACAGATGGGTCTGTAAAATTCCAAAATCCAGTTTTTAGTTTTTTAGCCTAGGTCCTTAATCTGTACAGTGCATATCTCATCCACTCGTTCTCCCGTTTAGCAATATTTGGATGGCGACTTGGTTTAATGTAACCTTGCAGAGTGGTTTATTCTTTGGAGCGCAGCTAAGTTTCTTAATCAGTTTTCATGCTATATTCCTATTGTGTCGTGTCCATGTTTTTCAGTGTTTCGATCCATTTTGCCTTTCTGGCTTGACTCATTTATTGGAGTAGGACTGTTCTACCGACAACTGTTTGCTTAAAGGATCCGCAATAAAGATTTTTTTATATATTTTCATGAGTTCTTTTCATGAGTTTCTGGGTTAGTCTGTTACCTGATTGCTCGATAGATATGTATACTAACTGTTGAGTCTTTGGTATGGGATCATATACCACTTTAGTGCATCGGCCTTCGAGATCGGTGTTTGAGAAATATATTTCCGAGTTGTGGCACCTTTTCCATACTTTACTCTGGAAAGATGGGCAGAAACTAGTGAGGTTTTGCATTAATTCACGGTCCAGAATTCATACCAAGTCTCCATTTAAGTCAGATTCTGGATAACCTTATGCTGTGGCTATTAAAATCTTCCAAAAAAATCTGGTTGGACTGTAATTGAAAATTGGGTGAAGTGTTACGTAAAAATATGAGTCATAGTTTTAACCTTTAAAACATGTTTTTATTCTAATATGTTGTAGAGTTTACGAGAGGCCTCGATTTACCTGAGCGACCTTCCAGAACCGATGCGAGGGAAATCCAGTTTGCCTTTACCGTTTCGCCATCGAAGGTTTTAGACTATTCGAGATAACGGCACTGGTATATAATAACGGAACTTTATTTGGAAGGGACAGTTAATTCTCAACACCCGCGCTCGCGAATTTGTTACGTACGGATATAATAAATTATTATCAGATAAGTTAATATAAATAAAGAAATAAATTAAATCCATAAGTGTTATAAATATTGAACCTTTTAATAAATTCACAACAAATGGTGTCAGAACAGTGGAATACTTAGATAAATTGCGAAAATAAATTACAAGTGAATATAAAATAAATTGTGAAAGTGGCTACGATTTATGAGCTGACAGTGACTAATTTAAGAAGACATCTTGAAGACAGAGAATTAGCTTCTACCGGAAAAAAGGCTGAGTTAGTCCAACGACTAAAGAACGCTTTGCTAGAAGAAGGACTAGATCCAGAGACTTATATATTTGAAGATGCTGTCCTCTCGTCGATTTCGAAAGTTTCTGGTGATGTAGCCAAAGTTTCTGGTGATGTAGCCAAAGTTTCTGGTGACATCGCATCATTAGAGAACAAAGTATCTGGCGATATTTCGAAAGTTTCCGGCGACATCGCTTCTTTAGAAAGCAAAGTTTCTAACGAGATTTCTTCCCTGGAAAGCAAAGTTTCTGCTAACATCTCTTCAGAAATCTCTAAAGTCACTTCTGAGATGTCTGCCCTGGACGATAGAATATCTTCGTTAAAAAACCAAGTTGCTGCCGATAAGTTGGCCTTCGAAGAAAAGATTAAAGAGATGGAAAGGAAGATGGAAGAAACAGGGACAGCAGAGAGAGGTAACAATCCGATTACAGTGGAGATAAAAGAAGACGAGACGAAATTTAAGTTGGAGACACGGCCGAAATTTGAAGGAAGTGGAGGTTCTATTCATGTTAAAGTCCCAACTTTCGACGGAAAATCATCATGGAACAACTACACGAAACAGTTCGAATCAGCCGCAAGAGCAAATGGATATTCTGAAAAAGAAAAGGCTGTAAACCTGACTATCGCTCTTCGAGGAGATGCCTTAGATGTGCTTCAGACCATAGCCGTAGAGGAGACCGATGATTTCGAACAACTGAAGAAGAGGTTAAATATGCGATATGGCCACGAACATTTGGAGCATGTATATCAGTCACAGCTTAAAAATCGTAGACAGAAGAAAGATGAGGCTCTTCAAGAATATGAGGTAGATATTGCCAGATTAGTACGATATGCTTATCCAACAGCTCCCGAAGACATGATGGAAAAATTGGCCGTTCAAACGTTTATTGATGGTCTTCGTGATCATGAAATGCAGAGAACACTGCGATTAGCTCGTCACAAGACGCTGGTTGATGTCCTATCCGCCGCCCTCGAATACGAGTCAGCTACGCAGGCCTCTGGCGGGTACAGTAAAGTTAGGACTGTAAAAGAGGAAGGAGATGAAGATAAACTTGACCAGCTCGTTAATATGATGAAAAGCATGACATACAAGAAAACGAAGACCATCAGATGCTGGAATTGTGGCGAAATAGGACACGTACGAAGCTCCTGTAAGCACCCTAGGTACGACGCAAATCAAGAAACTCACCATCAGGAAAACTAGAACGGGTCAGCCTTAGGGGGGCAGCTTCGACCCAAAACTTTTCCAAAGACCCTCTCATACTAATAGCTTCTTTGAAATGTCGTGAAGATAGTGTATATGTAGATGGAGACATAAATGGTAAAAAGCATACGTTGTTGGTGGATACCGGAGCGACCAGAACCATTATACGCCCGACAGTTATAAACAGCCGAAAGAAACTGTTACCAACGAGGTTACGACTTCGGACCGCTACAGGTGAAAATGCCAACATTCATGGAGAAATCCAGGTACAATTGGGAATTGGGGCAGAAAAGTTTGTCCATACTGTTATAGTTGCTGACATCGAAGAGGATGTTATATTAGGAATGGACGTAATGAATATGCATGGATTCCAATTGGATTTTAAGAATAAGGTAATCAAAGTTGGCAACGAGGAGGTATTTCTCCATCCACATAATGACAACACTGTGCAAGCAGCCATTACAGAAGATACAGTCGTGCCTGCGAGAAGCGAAACGATCATAGTAGCGCGACTACAGGGAATTGTAGACGAAGGGAGACCTGTTATGATGGAGCCTTGGAACCACGACGATGAGGTTGGCCGTGGAATCATAATTGGAAAGGAATTGGTGACTTCGGCTAAAGAAATTCCTGTGAGACTTATCAATGTCAACGACTACCCAGTGACCATAAAGAAAGAGACAAAAGTAGGAACTTGTGTACCTGTGACATCCATAATTCGTCAGGCGACAACATCTGATAATTCCAACGACAAATTCGACCAAATGGTTGCAGTTGCAGGACAGTCTCTAAATCAGATGGAGAAAAGGAAATTAAGGGAATTTCTTCGGCAGTATCGTGATATTTTCGTACCGAAAGGAGGAAAGACGGGAAGAACTACCGTTGTTAAGCATAAAATTGATACTGGTAATGCTAAGCCAATTCGTCAAACAGCTCGACGATTACCACAGGCGAAGAGAGAGGAAGCTGAAACGATTGTTCAGGAAATGAAGAAAGACGGGGTGATAGAACCTTCTACGAGTCCATGGGTCTCTCCGGTGGTCCTGGTTAAGAAGAAAGACGGAACGACGAGGTTCTGTGTGGATTACCGTTTGCTGAACAACGTTACCAAGAAAGATAGTTATCCTCTGCCTCGGATCGATGACACATTGGACACATTGGCTGGAAGTAAATTGTTTTCTACTTTAGATTTGAAGTCTGGATACTGGCAGGTAGAAATGGACCCAGTCGATAAAGAAAAGACAGCCTTCACCACAGGATCTGGATTGTGGCAATTCAACGTTATGCCATTTGGACTTTGTAATGCTCCTGCGACATTTGAGAGGCTTATGGAAAATGTGTTGAGAGGGTTATCTTGGAAAACATGCCTGGTTTATTTAGATGACATAATCGTCTTGGGGGAGACATTCGAAGATCATTTGAGGAATTTAGAAAACGTTTTTAATCGACTTAAAGCTGCCCAATTGATGCTAAACCCCAAGAAGTGCCAGCTATTTCAAGGTAAAGTCAATTATCTGGGTCATATAGTCAGTAAAGAAGGAGTGGCCGTGGATAAGGGAAAAATCGATTCCATTAAGGAATGGCCAAAACCAACTGACAAACATCAAGTGAGAAGTTTTCTTGGACTATGTACTTACTACCGGAGGTTTATTAAGAAGTTTGCAGATATCGCTAAGCCATTAACGCGACTTACAGAGGAAGCAAGAGAATACCGCTGGGATATAGACTGCCAAAATGCCTTTGAAACGTTGAAAAAGCATTTAATAACAGCACCAATTTTGGGGTATCCAAGAGTCAGAAGGAGAGTTCATCTTAGATACGGATGCAAGTAACGTGGGAATTGGAGGAGTGCTGTCTCAGATTCAAGGAGGACAGGAACGAGTCCTCGGATATTTTAATAAAGTCCTTTCAAAACCTGAGCGGAATTATTGCGTCACGAGAAGAGAACTTCTGGCAGTAGTGAAATCAGTAGAGCACTTCTATCAATACCTCTATGGAAGGAAGTTTTTAATCCGAACCGACCATGCCGCCCTTAAGTGGTTGATGCAGTTTAAGAATCCAGAGGGTCAGATAGCCAGGTGGATCGAACGACTCCAAGAATACGATTTTAAGATTGAGCACCGAGCCGGAGTTAGCCACAGAAACGCTGATTCTCTTTCCAGAAGGCCATGCCCAGCAGAGTGTCCCCACTGCAACAAAACGGAATCCAAGGAAGCAGCAGTGCTAAGAACGACGATTGTCAACGACGACTGGACGCCTACTAAGATAAGGGAAGAACAAGAGAGAGATCCAGTTATACAGAAAATCCGAAAATGGAAAGAGGAAAACCGTCGACCACCTTGGCAGGAAATATCAAACCTATGCTCAGTAGTTAAGACGTATTGGGCCCAGTGGGACTCATTTATCATCGAAGATGGCTTGCTTAAACGAGTCCTGGAAAATGATGACGGTTCAGAGAAGAGAAGACAGTTGGTGATCCCAAAGAGCAGAATAGCCGAAGTACTTCGTCAGTTACACGACAGTCCATCGGGAGGGCATTTTGGTGTAAGGAAAACCCTTCAGCGAATTCGGGAACGGTTTTATTGGATGAACAGTTCCGACGACGTAAAAGACTGGTGTAAGAAATGTACTATTTGTGCTACGAGTAACGGGCCTCACCGGAAAAGGAGAGCTCCTATGAGACAATATAATGTTGGAAGCCCGTTTGAAAGAATAGCTTTGGACATTGCAGGGCCATTTCCAGAAAGTGAAAATGGGGGCAAGTACATGTTGGTAGTAATGGATTACTTCACTAAGTGGGTCGAGATTTACGCACTTCCAGACCAGAAGGCCGCCACCGTTGCAGATAAGTTGATCCAAGAATATATCAACCGATTTGGAGTGCCTTTGGAGATCCATAGTGACCAAGGCAGGAACTTCGAAAGTGATCTATTCCAAGGAATATGTGATAGACTAGGCATGAAGAAAACAAGAACTACCGCGTATCATCCGCAATCGGATGGTATGGTAGAACGAATGAATAGGACAGTTGGCAAGTATTTGACAAAGATGGTGTCCGATCATCAGCGAGACTGGGACCAATACCTTCCGTTCTTCACAATGGCCTACAGATCTGCTGTTAACGAATCAACGGGCCAGACACCAGCCAGAGTCCTATTCGGACGCGAAATGCGACTACCTTGTGATCTAGAATTTGGGTGTCGACCTGGAGAAGATGTAGCAGGTGAAGATTATGTGATCGAATTACGAAGAAGAATGGACGATGTACATGAGTTGGTCCGTTCCCACCTTCAGATCGCTAGCGACCGAATGAAGAAACGGTACGATACACAAGCCGAAAAGGGTTGCTTTAAGAAGAACGACAAAGTATGGCTGTATAATCCCAAGAAGCGAAAAGGTTGTTCTCCCAAATTGCAGCAGTTTTGGGAAGGTCCATACCTCATCATGGAGAAGATCAACGATGTCATCTACCGAATAAGCAAGATTCCGAGGGGAAAGCCGATGATAGTACACCATAACCGGTTGGCATCTTTCGAAGGTGACCACGACGTAGATGAAGAAGTGGAAGTAAACCAAGTCCAAGATGTGTTTGACCTAACGTTTAAGGAATTCATGGGTGCCTATGGAGGTACCGGTAAAGCGAGACATGGTGTTACCACTGAAGAAAAGCAAGATCTACTCGCGCTCATCGATGACTACTCGCTGGCCCTTACCATCCCGGCCAGTATCAAAGACGCACCAGGGTTGGCATCCGTCTTTCGAAGGAAGTTTGGTCGAGTTGCAGAACTTCAATGCCAAGTGCCAGCTCCCGGTAAAACCTTGAAACTCCAAGATGCATCACGTTACCTTTTCTACCTGGTAACAAAAGACACTGCCCGTGACCAACCTACCTACCGAGATGTATGGGAAGCCTTACTTCAATTGAGAGGGCACGTACTAGAGTCCGACGTGCAAAAGTTAGCCATGCCAAAGTTGGAGTGCCGCCAATTAGATTGGAGGGTTATCCGAAATATGGTGGAGGAGATCTTTAAAGACACCGAAGTCCAGGTGTTAGTCTGTTGCAATCCGCATAGTTACTGGTGCGGAGAGAAAACCGTCCCTTGTCATTTTTATACAACTGGAAGTTGTAAAAGAGGGTCCAGTTGCCGATACCAGCATACCGTTCCAGTTCTAGTCCCAACAAGGTTCCAGGAGGAACCATCTTTTGAGAGGGGGGCAATGTTACGTAAAAATATGAGTCATAGTTTTAACCTTTAAAACATGTTTTTATTCTAATATGTTGTAGAGTTTACGAGAGGCCTCGATTTACCTGAGCGACCTTCCAGAACCGATGCGAGGGAAATCCAGTTTGCCTTTACCGTTTCGCCATCGAAGGTTTTAGACTATTCGAGATAACGGCACTGGTATATAATAACGGAACTTTATTTGGAAGGGACAGTTAATTCTCAACACCCGCGCTCGCGAATTTGTTACGTACGGATATAATAAATTATTGTCAGATAAGTTAATATAAATAAAGAAATAAATTAAATCCATAAGTGTTATAAATATTGAACCTTTTAATAAATTCACAACAGAAGGTATGAAATTTATCTCAAGCATGAAACTAATTGCGAATTAATTAATTAATTTTATACCTGAGATGTTCGGTCTTCTGATAGTTGAGTCTCTGTGAGTTTCTTGGATTCACAATATATTACATTTTGGAATCTTAGATAATTCTACTAAGACCTCTTCTTTAGCTGTGATAACCTCAATGCTTATACTCGCTACTGTCTAAAAGCAGACGTTTCCAGGGGACGCCGTCAATAGTCTGCACTTATCTGTAAGTGTGGTACTATTGATTTCGTGGAGACTCCTTCCTTGTCTCCCGCTCTTCCTTGCAGCTCCGGATAGCTTGGTAATCTTATTCTGGCATGGTGTGGTCATCCTTTCAAGCGGTTTTCCGCCTTGCAAGGTGGTGTCGATGATTTCTATTACCGAATTTTGCATTATCCTTGCATTTCTGAGCTTATGATGATCCAACTTAAATTTGGAACGATTTTTATTACAACCACATCTGTTCTACCCACAAACGACTTACTAGATAGAATTCGCTCAGTGCCCAATAGACCAAGGTGAGAAACATATTTCAAGTATTATGCGAGAGAGCCATTTAGCCGCTTTTTATTAGAGATAATTCAAATTATATTATTTGCATATCTTGCTAATATCTCTAAGATCTCAACAATATAAATTCTACAAATGTTATGTAGAAGGAAATAGAAATAAATGTGCACTGTGGAAAACACAAATATATTACTTTTTATAAATATTTACATTTATATTATTTAAAAATAATCAATAAATAAGATCTATTCTAATACATATATAACATTTATAGAAAATTGATTCCATCTCGGTTTATAAATTATGTAGGTAATTATTTTTGATAGTTTCAACATGTTATTGTAAATGAAGAGAATTAAAATCGTTGTAAATGCTAAAGGGAAATATTCTTAAACTTGTAACTTTTAATGTATATCTACTATATCAATGGCATTTGATGCAATTACTCCGAACCTAAAAGAGTGACATGAGAGACAACGGAATGCTAAATAATTTTTACTAATAACAAGCACTAGAAGGTAGCGTACGTTTTATCTGATATAAATACCTTCTTATCAGATAAAATATGAAGGGATGTGTGATGTTGCTACCATTATTCAATGTTTATTTAGAAGTAATAATTAAGAAAATTATTGAGCATGAAATAATGAGGGGCCTTAGAATAAAAGAGGTATACAAGAATAAGGGGAGAAGTAGGAGGTGTGGAACATTTCAAATTTCCCACCTTTATATGTGAACTATCAGTTCTGTACTTTCTCACAAGATGTAATGCTGTTCCTAGTATATCCTGTTCGTTTAGTGTTGGAGAAGCACATGTGTTTTGGTCAAGAGAGAACATTATCGATTTTGATCCTTCTGATTAATGACCTGGGTTTAAACCAATTAGCCAGCTCAAAATTTCATTAAAATTATCATTTCCATACATACAATTTCCTAGCTTTAGCTGAGATGCATTATGTTTTAATAATTAATAATAAATGCTAAAACTAAAACAACTGCCACAAGACTGGAATACCGGAGTAATTATTCCACTACATAAGAAGGGAGATCAGCTTCAATGTGAAAACTACCGAGCAATAACGCTACTGACTGTGGCATATAAAATACTGTCAAATATTGTGTATGACCGATTGAGACCATATGCGGAACAAATAGTTGGGGGATATCAATGTGGTTTCCGCAGGCAGAAGTCCACAATAGATCAGATCTTCGTCTTGAGGCAAATCTTGGAAAAGACTAGTGAATTTAATATAGACACACATCATCTTTTCATTGACTTTGAGAGTGCCTATGATAGCATCCATCGAGAATTTCTGATTCATGCACTGAAAGACTTTAATATTCCAACTCAACTCATTGATATCATAAAAGAAACACTTAAAGTACAAAGCAAAATTCGAATTCAAAACGAACTAACAGATACAATTCATGTGAGAACGGGCCTACGACAGGGAAATGCCCTATCCTGTATTCTATTCAACATCACATTAGAGAAAATAATTAGGGAGTCAAAAGTCAACACCAGAGGAACAATAATAACAAAAAGTGTACAAATATTGGCATTTGCAGATGATGTTGATATCATAGCCAGAAGCGAAAGAGAGATGATAGAAGCATTTAATGCGATAGAAAGAGCGGCACAAAACAGTGGCCTAAACATTAATGAAATAAAAACCAAATACATGAAGGTCAGTAAATCGACAGGCCAAAGAAACCTACAGAATCTGACAATAGGAGACTATAACATCGAAAGCGTGAAAAATTTTACATACCTAGGTTCACTAATTACCGCAGATAACAATGTCAGTGAAGAAGTTAAGAGAAGAATACATATCGCTAATAAAACATATAATGGACTAATTAAACATCTAAGATCTAACAACATCACAAGAAGCACCAAATGCAAAATATACAAGACCCTGATAAAACCGGTCCTTGTATATGGATCAGAGACATGGACACTATCGAAAAGCGATGAAAACCTATTAGGCACATTTGAACGAAAAATCCTTAGACACATATATAAGGGGGTAAAGGAAAATGACATATGGCGCAGAAGATATAACTTTGAACTGTACACAGCATACAATGAACCCGAGATCATAACATCCATAAAGATCGGACGTCTGCGCTGGATGGGCCATGTTGAACGAATGTTGGAGACTGAAACACCAAAACATATTATGAGACAAACACCAGTAGGAAGAAGGTCAAAAGGAAGACCCAAACTTAGATACATGGAACAAGTGGAGCAAGATCTGAAAACACTTAAGATTACCAACTGGAAAAACAAAGCAAGGAACAGAACAGAATGGCGGAAAATCCTAGAACAAGCCAGGACCCAGAAAGGGTTGTCGAGCTACTGATGATGATGATGAAATATTAATAATGAAAATATTTTGATCCGTGAACGGTACGAATGTAGCTTGTTCATAAATTAATTTTTCGGATTATTATTTCAAGGCAATATAGAAACAAATTTATAATGGTAGGCTTTTATTAAAGTTTGTAAATTATGTAATAAAAAACACCTTAAGATTATGTTGTGATGAAATATATGTAAGAAAAACCCTGAGAGGACTGTTCCGTTAAAATCTCGCATTATAAAGTAAATCCAACAGATTAAAGAGGGAAACAGCATGTGGCAAAGACTTATAGTATTTCAAAATCTGCTCTTCAACATCATGTGAAGAAATATGATTAAGCTCCCAACAATGGTTTAACATTAGTTCATTTCAGAATTCCAGCGTAGCAATATGCAACGTTAAATGTAAAGTAGACAATTTATGGAAAGTTGATCAAATGTAGGATATGACTGGTTCAAAAGTTTCATGGAACGCCAGAAATAACTTTGGCTAAGGTCTCCAGAAGCTACGTAACTTAAAAACTATCTATTACAAGTATAATCTTACCCCAGATCCTGTATTCAATTGTGACGAAATAGGAATAAGTACAATCAATATTCCACCCACTAGTCAAGAGTGGTAAAAAGCAAGTAGGACAAGTGATATCGGCTGAAAGGAGGGGAGCAAATTACTGCCCTTTTTATAGTGAGTTCCAACGCTCTGCCATATTATGTACTTGTGTTATATAAGTAGTTTTTCTTGATAGGTGCACTTCCAGGAAGCCTTGCACTAACTAGCAAGACAGGTTTCTTCTTCTCATGGCGCCGTCTCCTTTCGAAGGTTGGTTATCCAAATGGCAATTGTAGTTTTGGAAACTGCTGCGCGAAAGATTTCTGCGGATGAGCGGTCGAACCATTTCCACAGGTCTTTTAGACACGAGTTCTGGCGTCTTCCTACTGATCTTTTGCCCTGTACTTTTCCTTCCAGTATAACTTGAAGTAATTCGTATCTTTCGCCTCTCAACATATGACCCAAGTATTGCATTTTCCTCTCTTTGATTTTTCTTAGTAATGTCAAGACAGGCTGCATGTCAAGTAATATTAATAAACAGAGTCTAGAACACATAATTAATCACACAAAATGCACTAAGGACCAACGAATATTGTTTAGTTTAGAAGTGATAATGGCAGCAAAAGAAAATGGTGTTTTAATGTTAACGTTTCCACCATATAGTAGCCACAGACTTCAGCCCCTCGATGTGTCGGTCGTTGCCCCATTTAAAAGTCAATATAACAGAGTTTGTAGGATCTTGTGGGACAAACTTACTCTTTGGCGGTAACGCAGAACAACATTATTTCTGGTTTTCGAAAGAATGGCATCTACCCTTTCATTCACCAAAGCAGAATTCCTAATGTCTTCAGTATCTGACTAGCCGCTTTCATCTGTACAAACTACTGGTACTTCTTTCTCAGTAAAACAAGAATATCTTACAATTGAGCATATAACCATTTCACATAATTCCTCAATAGTTCCTTCTACATCTTTTGAAAAACCATCAACTTGTGAAGAATCTAATGTCACTTAAGAACCTCCAATGCCAATGAAAATTCTGATTACACTTTAGCAAATCGGACCATTTCCTAAAGCTGCACAACGCAAAAAAGCTTAAAGATGAAGGAAGAGAGGCAAAAGTCGTATTTTAACTAGTACACCAGAGAAAGCAGATGCAGAAAGGAATAGCTCTCGTATAACTACTTCCTGTAATATCGAAGGTATTCGAGACTCTTCTACTCAAAATAATAACAACAATTATTAAAACAAAAAGCTTGATTCCGACACATCAATTTGGCTTTAGAAATAAGTACGCGACCATTGATCAAGCGCATAGAATCATAAATATCATTTAAAAATTATTAGAAGAAAAAAGGTATGTTATACTATATTTCTTGATGTTGTTCAAGCCTTCGATAAAGTATGGCATGAAGGTTTGATATATAAGCTAAAAACATCTCACAACAACAACACATCAACATCTCAAGCAATATTCGCAAATTTTACAGTCTTATATATCTGAAAGACACTTCAAAATTAAACAAGAAAACAACTATTCAGACATAAGAGAAATTAGAGCAGGAGTTCCGCAAGGTAGTGTGTTGGGCCCGGTCCTTTATTTGCTATGTACGTGCGATATTAAAACATAATATCATTGCTACCTTTGCTGACAATATTGCCATTTTAGCGGTAGATGACACTATCAAAGAGGCAATGAATAAATTACAAACAGCAGCTAACAAAATACATTATTGGACAAAAAAATTGAAAATTAGGTTGAACGAAAATAAATCTGTACACCTTAACTTTACAAATAAAAAGATACCAAATATACCAATTACAATTAATAATAACCAAGTAACATATGCAAATACGGCAAAATACCTAGGTATAACATTGGATGCACAACTAAGCTGGAAAGTTCATGTTAAGAAAAAAAGGGAAGAACTTGGCATGAGATACAAAAAAAGTATTGTTCCCCTCTATCTATATACAACAAGCTTTTACTTTACAAACAAATACTACGAACTATTTGGACTTATGGTAGCTAACTCTGGGGGTTTGCCAAGAAAAATAATATAGAAATAATCCACAAGTTTCAGAACATTGTGAATGCTCCTTGGTACGTGAGGAACAGAGACTTCCCTAAGGACCTGGGTATGGAAACTGTGGTTACAATTATCAAGAAGACGGCTGAAAATCATGAAAAACAACTTCATAGCCATGTGAATGTTGAAGCAATCTAGCTCCTTTACAACATAGGGCTAGCTAGAAGATTGAAGAGGACAAAGCCCTAGAATTGGTTAAAGTGAAAGTGGAAAAGTAGAGCAGAATGTTTGTGCGCGTGGTGCATGTTAACATTAGTGCGATATCTATCAGATTTGATTAAGAGAACACCGTAGGGTAAACTCTTGATTTCAAGCAACATTAGTAACTTAGGATAAATTAAAATTGCTTATTGGTCAACGTAAAGATTATAATCGTAAATAAACAGAAAAAAATATATATCCACAGCTACAGTTAGTTAAGTGATCGTTCATGTTACAGCAAAAAAGTGTTCCGTTTACGGAGGCAATCTCAATAGATAAAGGAGTGAGGCAATGGTGCAATGTTATTTATCATATAATCTGAGCATATCTTCGCACAAGCGTCTAAAGAGTGCATCTACTCGTAAATAACAATAAATATGCTGACGACGCAGTTGTTTTTGTAGACAGTTTATAGAGTTTACAAACAGTAATGTGTCGTGCATATTAGATATAAGTAAAGAGTATGGACTAGATATTAAAATGAAAAAAATAAAATACATGGTAGTCAGTAACCGCTAAATACTAATGCTAAATACACAGCTTCTGGTTAATCAACAGCCAATAATTTACAGGATCGATAGCTACACAGAAAACAATCTATACGGAAGGCAAGTTCAGCATTTAAAAAGATGAACTCTATCTTCAGGAATCATGATTTACTACTCAGAACAATAGTCTCAATCCTCATATGTTATGTTTTTTCTACCATATTGTATAATTTAGAAGCTTGGATGCTTTCTGAAGCATGTTTAAAAAGTCCTAATTATTCGAGATGTGATATTGCCGGCGCATCTTTAGAATTTCATGAGGACTAAAATGCTGAGTAGTGTATTAGAGGTTCGAAGTAGAATGTAGAAGGAATGTGCGATCATTCATATAATCAAAGACTGGTTCGAAACCTAAGAAACTGGTTCAACAAGTCTATAACTGGACTATTACGGATAGCTGTCAGCAAAGTAAAGGTAGCCTTGTTAATCGTTATGGATATGTGCCTTAAAAAGAATATTGTATTTAAAATATTTACAAAGATTTTATTATAATATACGGATTATTTCAGTATTAGAATAACTGAGCTGCATGGGAATTTTTACAATGTTAAATTAATAAACATAATATATAACTAATATCGTCAGATTTAACAGCTGTCCTACTTTCTATATTTTTTTACACGAATGCGTCTTATTTTACATAGTTAAAATATCAGAAAAAAGTATCTTACTTAATTTTAATAGTATACGTTCCGTATTATAATTATCTACATCTTGTTTCTTACACTGCCTCTTCTATTTTTTCTACACAGTATTGACGCTCCCCTACAAATAAAGATATTACAATTTGTACTACAAAACCAATATAATTGTAAAAAAACGTTTTCGTGACAACGCAGTATTTCTTTTAGTGTAAACACCACTACAAGAATCTTTTAAAACTGAAATCAACAATTTAAATTTCAAATATGATCTTATCAAATTTATAAAGGGCGAAAAATATTTACATAAAAGAATCCAGGCTTAATGTATGAGCGTGGAATATTAAACAGATTGTGACATCATGTACTTTTTCTTTTCAGTTTTTATTTAATTTAACCCACCTATAATATGTATATTGGCTTGGGTATATTAATTTTTCAGTTTTTACTTTGTAAAAGTATTATTTACAAAAAAAAACTAACGGAAAAAATTACATTTACAAAATATCATTTGAATATAAGTGAACTACGAAATGTTAAATCAACTTATATGGTTTATTCAAAAGATAGACATAATACCATATCAATATTTTGGTTGGATGGTATCCTTTCTGGAAAGGTATCTAAAAGACGAAGTGCTGAAAGATAATCCTCTAAGCAATGGTCAATATGCATACCAACCTGGTAAATCTACGGACTAAGCGTTGGGTGATTTAAATAGGCTTATCTGAAAGTTAATAGAAGGCAAAGAGATAGCAATGTCCTCTTTTTTTAGATATTGAAGATATTTAATAATGTTACCACCAACTCTTTGGTTAAAGCAGTCAGTAGACGAGGCACACCTGTGGTAATATGCGGATGGATAAAGGCATTCCTGGAGAATATTATAGTAATATCCACTCTGGGTAAACCAACCATCAAAGCAAGAACAGGTAGAGGCTGTCCACAAGGAGGAGTTCTGGTTGATAACTAGTGTAAACAAGACAGACTAATAGTCATTGCTCCAAAAATAAAAATCATTAACTTCACAAAAAAACAGCAAGGCCTAAAACCATCAGCGCTGGGAGGAACAGATATTCCATTTGCCAAAGAAACAAAGTGCCTAGAGGTATATTTTGATTATAAGCTTCCATAGAATACTCACATACTGAAAACTACACAGAAAGCTATTATGTCCTTGGGCAGATAGCCATGGGCAGTAGAAGGATGTGTGGTAAAAATTGGGGGCTCAACTCCATAATCACCCTTTAGTTATACACAAGGATTATTAGACCTATGATAACCTATGGGTCTGTGACGTGTTGGACAAAGACGCAGCAAGTGGGAGCAATAAGGTTGCTAATTAATACACAAAGGCTAGCATGTCTGTATTACGGGGGCCATAAAAACAACTCCTACAGCGGCGTTGGAAGTCCTGCTGAATCTTCCACCACTTCACATCTTTATACAGGGCGAAGCCAGATCTGTGATGCACAAATTAATAGTCATTGACACATAAGCCAGGCGCATAGTGCTGACAATAGAAAAAGGAGCTGAAAGTAGATATCGTAATGTGTCAACCCATCAAGGCAACAGTTACGAGATATAGCTTTGACAATAAATTCAAAATTAATATACTAGACAGGGAAGACTGAAAGGAAGGTGTATCCACACAAGCAGAAGCTACAAGGTGCACTGGTGGCTTTCCGGTAAGTCTATCTAAGGATGTCACAATTTTCCAGGTGGAAATAACGGCAATCCATCACTGCGTGGAAGAAATAGAAAGGCAGAAAATAACGCTCCGTTCAATTGTCATCTTCAAAGATAGCCAGGTAGCTCTTAAGGTACTCAACTCTATAGAGGTCAATTCTAAGCTAGTATAAGATTCTGTGGATACCCTAAATAAACAATGAGACCATAGCAAGGCTATGGTAGCCTGGATACCAGAGAGAGGAGGTTCATTAGGTCAATGAAAAATTAGATGAAATGACCAAACAAGGCTTATTAATGCCATTCATTGGACCGGAACTCTTCTGCGGCGTTGCAAAGGCAGAAACAAGAATAGGTACAAGAAACTGGGTAGCACACAAATCTTTCGAATGGAGAAGGAATTCACCAGTACAAAGACAAACGAAACAGACTAGAAAATGTAATCTAGGATTCTTCTTAATTCTGGCATACTTCTCTCGGTCTTGTGTGGCTCTAAAGAGTGCATGGGCATAAAGAGGTTTGTCCAAGGACCACAATAGATTAGAGGACCACAATAGATCTGAAAAGGCCGCAGTGGAGTAGGCCAAATGCCACCTTAATACGTCTATCTAGCTATCTATCTATTAATATTTGGGTCTACAGGGTGATAAATTTAATTATAGCCTAGACGACCAAGACTAAGAACTTAGAAGAACAAGAAGACTTCCCATTAAATAATGGCAATTTGTCATAGTACTTTTCTTCAAGTGCCATCTTTGCGACGAAGATCGGCAATCGTCACAGATATTCAGACTTAGGAGACGACTTTACGTCTCCCTATGCTTATCTTTCTTGTATTTTTCTCTGCATAATCAATTGGAACAAATTGTAGCTCTGTCCACGTGTAATATTCAAATTTTCTGGTTTTGATTGTATTTAAAATTTGTTTATTCATCTTCAGAACCTCTTTGTTTGTGACGTGTTCTGTCCACGATATTTTCAGAATTCTTCTATACACCCCCAACTCGAATAATTCCAGTTTTTTTATTGATTTCGCATTCAAGGTCCAATCTTCCATCTCACAAAACAAACCAGAAAAAAATGTAGCACCTCGCCAACCTAACTCTTAGTTTTAACTTTAAATTCTTTTTTAAACTCTTCCCATTTTGTTGAAATTTGCTCCAGCTTTTTATATTCTGATTTTGATTCACTGGAAATAATCATTTGTGGAGTTAATCATTGTTCCAAGATATTCATATTTGTCCACTCGTTCGACATCAGTTCCGTTTATTAGAAGATTTTTGATATTTTTTTTAATTTTCCACATTCTCATAACTTTTGCCTTCCTGACGTTCATTGTTAGATCGTATTCTTTTCCATACTCCGCTATTCTGGTCATCAGTCTCTGAAGATCTTCAATATTTTTGGCCAAGGAGACAGTGTCGTCCGCATATCAAAGAATTGGCGACAATACGCCTCCCTGTCTCACCCCACGTCTAATTTCAATATCCTTTGACAGCTGTTCGTTAATACGTACTTTTGCTTGCTGCTTATAGTATAAATTCGATACGATCTTGATTGACGTCCAGGCATCTTTGTATCAGTATATTAAATGAAGAAAGAGCTTCACGCGTTCCTAAACCTTTGCGCAACCCAAATTGTATATCAATAATGTCTATGTCCAGTTTATGGTATATTCGGTTATGGATGTCTTTTGATAATAACTTTAGCACACGAAACATCAAGCTAATGGTGGGATAATCCCCGCATTCTCTTTTTTGGGGAGACAAAAAAGATCAACGTTAACCAGTCCTTGGGTAATAATACGCCTGAACTATAAATTAGGTTCAAGGGTGTTACTAAAACATCAATGTGCTTCTCATCTATAATTTTTATTATTACGATAGGAAGCATGTCATATTCAGGGATTTTCTCACTCTTCATTGTTTTTAATACGTGTAATATTACTTCTTTTGTAATATCTATTTCTTCTGGAGTAAGTTTTATGTGTTCCAGGTCCCATCTTTCATCATCGACAAGTTCGTCGTTGTGTTTTTCCCAACGTTGTTCTGATCAGTCTGTGTTATAGTAATCCACAAGTGCACCAGTGAGATTTTGTTTCCTTAGTCCTGCCATTTATTTAACTTTCTTGGGTAGATTAAATAGATCGTATATTTTTAAAGGTCCCCGATCTCTTTGCATTTCAAAGTATTTTTCTTTTGCATGCTCTATTACTGCTATCATTTTCCTGATCTCGTGGTTAATCTCTCTGTATTTATTGTTATCTTTGTTTTTACATGGTATCCGTTGTTCCATCATATTGAGTATCTCGTCATTCATCAATTCTTCTTTTTACGATTATTTAGCAAGTACTTCAAGCTTCACTACAGATGGTATTATTCAATAACTTCGTGTCACGACAGCAAAGCAACTACTTGTTTGAGCGGTAAAAATCCGGTGCGTTTGCAAGCATCTGCCACCAGTAAAATATCGGCCGATTTTATGCTGGCCGTCCAAAAACGGTATGTATGCAATTACGCTTATAAGACCTAAAACGTTCGTTCCGAACAATTTGAACAATTGTAATCCAGTTGGATTTTTAATTTAATGTTTTATTAAACATATACCAATGACACTAGAAGTTTTTACCTCATTGTAAAGTTTTTTTTTTAACTTTTTTAACTTTTATGTTAAAAATGTTTTATAAGCTAAATGATTAGTAGTGATAATTAATGCTACTCACCAATTTTTGATGTTCTATCGGCAGGTATATCGAATTAATTGTACACCTAAAACAATTTCTTTTACTACATATCCATATAGTTCTTATTTATTCTTCTGTGCTCATTTTCTTTTCTATATATATATATATATATATATATATATATATATATATATATATATATATATATATATATACATATTAAGGAACTAGGTTATATATTGCATCTTTATATTATTATGTAAATGTTAAAAAATGTAATACCATACAGTTTTGATAAATCTGTAAATAATTTGTTTTGTATAATGATTCATTCCATTCTTATCATATTTTTCTTTAAAAACCCGTCTCCATGATATTATTTCTTGACTTTATAGACTAATGAGAATACACTCTAAACTTTTAAAGCATTCTTGCCAACATAAAATTGATTTTGGAATATATAATGACCTTTCATTTTCGTCTATACTCTAGAGATACTAAAGTTGTTTCAAGAATTTTTTGACAATTATTATAGGCTACAATCAACTGATCATGAAATCTTTGAAGTTTGAACCCCATATACTTGTCCCAACTAAACGACCCAACTGTCGTGACCGACAAAATTGGGCCCGACAACGTTGGGCTTGAGGGTTGGTGTGTGTGTGTGTGTAAGTTTGTTGACCGACAAAAATAGTTGTTACGTCCCGACCCGACAGGTTGAGTATGGGAATGTCGCGGTTGTACAACCAAATCGGTCGGGTACAACTATTTTTGTCAGTCAACAAGTGTACACACACACACACACACACACCAACCGTCGGGACCAACGTTGTTGGTCACGACAGTTGGGTGGTCTTGTCGGGACGTGTGTAGAGGGCTATAATATTTAAAAGTATGAAATTAGTGAATGATCTTAAAAGAAGAAGATTGCTCAAAATTGCGTTTTCCATTGCGTTTAGGCGAAAAAACTACCGTGAGTAATATAGATTGTGGTATGTAGGGAAAGCATAACTGGTCAAATGGTAAGTGAAGTTAGCTATTTTAGCTATTAAAAAGTTAGAGCAGAAGCGTAATATTATGAATTAGATCCCAAAAGGGATAAAAAGAAGGTATATAAGATAATCCAGCGTAAAGTACAGAAAATGAAAGATTTTAATAAGATTTAATGTATCCAAAATGAAAATATTAAAATATAATGTATCCAAAACGAAAATATTAAAATACATACTAGTTAACGAAAAGATGTCAAAAGGAGCTCAAGCTATTTGCATTAAATTGCATTAAAGTTTTCTTAGTTCGTTTTTTATACATTATTTTTGAAAAGACATAACCTCACCAATGACTTTTAACGCCAAATTGTTTATTTAAAAATGCAATTTTAATTACAATCAATTGTGATGTAATACCCTATAAACACAATATTTAACTTAGGATATGCCACAAGAAAACTGTTTCAGAACCTTATATTACCAAGTCTAGATTTAAAGAACAACATTAAATAATTTTCATAATTTTTAAATAGCTTATCATTTAAGATGCTCATTGCTTAAGACGTATTGATAAACATAAACTAAAAGGAATGGTTGTAATAGCTCTCAATATACCCCCAAGAAACACTAAGTATTACAATCAAAAGAACAAAAGATGTGGAAGACATACAAAAAGGGCTATTGTAAATAATAATATTTTAGTATATCATTCTATTCTTACCTTCTTGATGAAGAACAAACATTTACTTCTGGCGCTGCAACTCCGCAAGTCCTTAGAAGAGGGAGTCTTTTTATTTCTTGTATGTACCTGTATATACATTTTGAACGAATGTTGTAAAAACACATCGCGATGATGATTAGTGATACAGAAGCTACTATTCCCACGAAGACAGGAATATTTCTTCTTAGTTTTTCTGAAAAAAAAAAATACGAACTAAATGTTACTCGAAGTAATAAAAGAAAAAAAAAACTATTACACCCAGCACATTAAACAAACAAAACAATCATCAACACGGAAGTCACGTTTTTCAGTCATCAAGGGGCATTAATCGTTGATCATATCCTCTGTACAGACTCTGTGCTGAATAGGATCGATGATGAATGCTACATTGGAGACTCAATAACTTCTGACCACCTGCCACTATTAGTCAAAACTGACTTCAACTCCCCCCCAACCCTTAACTGCTATTTACAAACGAGATTATCGTAAAGCTAATTGGGAACTTTTCCAAGAGTTCATCGACCACAACATTCCAGAGTTAGGTGTTACGTCAACAACTAATCAAGTTAACACAGGGATTTCAAAAGTTGAAAGCCTCTTACGAGAGGCTTCTTTCCTAGCAATTAAAATGATTAAAATAAATCCATATACTTCAATGCTTTCGCAACGCATCCTCGCTAAAATCAGCACAAAGCGCAGATTAATCAGAGAGTATAAAACTAGAGGTTAACAAGTTGAAACAAGATCAGTGGAGTTAAATGTGGTTGGACTGGAAAACCACATTTCTAAAAACAATACACTCATATCTCTCCAATCGTACTATAAGTTAGAATCTACAATTATTCCACACCATTCACTCCACAAGCTGGAGTGCCTTAAGGCTCAATTTTAGCGCCAATCCTTTACACAGTTTATAACAGCGACCTTCCCTGCCCTACCGATCAAAACGAAATCACCCCCCTCTATGACGACGACCCTGCACTGCTCTTTTCAGGCACAGTCGACGGAACGATTAGGAGCCGCTCTGTGTTCAGCAGGTCACAGACCCAACTTGACAAGATCGTCAAATGGTGCAACAAATGGAGAGTCACTCTCAACCCAACCAAGACACAAGCCATCCTCTTCAGGTCTCCGGAAACTTCTCGGTTTGAGGACGAAGGCAACCTAATAGAGCTCTATGGAGCCAGACTCCCGTTTCAAAGTTCGGTCACCTATGTGGGTGTTCAATTTCAGAGGAACTTCAATTGGGATACGGAACTAAATTTCACCCTAAACAGGTCGACATTAATTCATCAACTTGCAAACATACCTACCGTAGAGAGTAGAATCCAAACTCTCGGCAAGATAAATGTCCTACGAACCATAACAAGCTCCAACATCAGAGCAAAGGAGGTCCTTCAAACATCTTGCCACCGCCTAGTACACATTCTCACCAGGCACCCCGCAAAGAAAGTTCCCTTCCTCCCGGCAAAACTTCTCAATTTGGCTGAAAACGAACTTCCTGATGGGTATTGCAACATCCTAGAAGCGACGCCATTAAGATATCACAGATTCTAACAATCTGCAAGCCAAAAATGCTCAACCGAAAGAGCCGTTCCCAAATGTATAGCTAGTAACACGCGAAGGTACCCCACAGCGTGGCATGGCTAACAACCTTCCTCACCACAACAACACAACGATATTCACACTGACTGACTACTGGCTCTTAGCAAGCCACTCGACATTTTTTTCTATGTCTTCTTCTTCTTCTAGGCCATAGTGGAGTCCAATTGGTTATTCTTCGAAGCATGTCTTGATATACTGCATGTCAGTATGTGTCCGATCCATTCTAGGCGGAGTGCTTTGATATGTCTGATTTCTCCCTTTAGTTTGTTTTCTATTTCCATGTTCGTTTTTACCCTCTCTTGTTATTTTGGGGATCTCTACTGATAAATGATAAACGTGTTTGAAGTAACTCTGTGAGTACTCAATTTTTGAGCTGTGACGAGCGAATTTTTAAATACAGTGTGTAAATAATGAAGGAAAGTGACAATAAATGACGCAATAATACCTAACAACTACATAATTGTGAGTACTCTTATAATAATTAATGAATTTAACTAATTTAATTAACCTAAGTACGAGAGGTATAATACATAGATATAAAATCCGGATCCCACAAAAATTCAAGACTATTAAAAGTTAGAGGTGGGAGCTAATTCTAAGAAATAACGTATGTAAAGAATAATAGATTTTAGGATATTAAAACTTGTGGGAGGTGCATTCGTACAGGAATTCACAACATAAGTAATAAATAAGTAATATTAAAAAACAGGAAAAGAACTGTAGGTAGAAAACTTTCAATAATTTTATTATAAACAGATAAGCAGGGGCAGATTCTGATTTTTAACTAGAAATAAAAGTGCTGTAGAATTGCTTTGACGCAGTGACCTAAAACTCTAGCACAGGAAATTACTAGGAATAAAAAACAATGCATTCAGATGACGAGCTAACTGATGAAGGGAAAACAAGAAGAGAAGGAAACTACAGCAAAAGGAAAGGAAGGAAACTACAGCAATGGACCAAGTGATGAAAATGATGAGGGAATTAACAATGGATATAAAAGACAAAAAACAATATAGATCCGGAGACAAAATCACACAACCAAAGAAGGAAATTAAAGAACTAAAAGATCAACAAAGCGACTACAAAGATGAAATATAAAAGCTGCGAAAAACAAATGTAAAAGTTATAAAACAAATAGATCTATCAGAAAGGGAAATTAACACAGTAAACGTAAAACATAACAAATTGAGAGAGAAAGAAGGAGGAAAAATGTAATAATACAAGGAATAAAATTTGATACAAATGATTAAAAAGTTTTGTGAGAGATTATGGAGAATTTAATGGAAAACGAACTACAAGTATCAGTAGATATAAATGGAGCAAGGAAAATAGGAGAAAATACTGCTATAGTGGAACTTAACAGCGTGAAAAATAAAATCGAAGTAATAAAAAATAACAGTAAATAAAAACCACAAAGGACGAACGAATTTATATAAATGATGATATGTCAAAAGAAGAAAGAATTATATATTAGTAGGGACATGAAATGTAAGCGGAACATACGAGGAAGGAAAGCTAAAACACTTAGTCACAAAACACAATAAAAATAAATGACCATTTATTTTTCAATAGCGGAGGAGAAAAAAGACTGTTAGGCACATTCTTTGTGGTAAATAAAAAGCTGAAAGATCTAATCGTTGACTTAAAACCAATTTCAGATAGAATATTAGTACTACGAATAAGGCGAAAATATCAAAAATATTAAAAAAAAAAATTATAAACATACACGCACCGACTGAAGAAAAAAAACATAGAAATAAAAGAAAACTTCTATAATCAAGTAGACACAGTATTTGAAAATATTCCCAAATACGATGTAAAAATAGTACTAGATGATGCTAATGCAAAAATAGAAAAAGAAGAAATATAAGTATCCACTATAAGAAAATATAGTTTGCATAAAGTAAAGAACGGAAATGGCACTTCTTAATAGATTTTCCAAAAGAAAGAAATATGAATACACCAAGGAACGTGGAGATCGCTAGATGGGAAAACTGTAAACCAAATAGATCATGTGCTCGTCGAAAAAGACATGGAAAAATCTATAAGGAACATAAGAATATACAGAGGATCAGATGCAGACACAGATCATTTTATAGTCGGAATACAAATTAAGCAGCTTATAGCAGTTTTTAGAAACCAACAGAAAAAAAGTATAAAGCAACTAAACCTATTAGACTACTATCAGAAGAAGAACAAAAGACATATGAACGAATAGTCTTTTTATTAGGAAATATTGAACAAACATAGATGCAAATTAAAGTATGTACGACCAAAGCAGCGCAAGCTAGTAATGAAAATATAAAAGATGAATAGAAAGAATGATTAAATGAGGAATGTAAAGCAGAACTAGATGAACGAAATAAATTAAGACTCAAAATGATCAAAGAAAAAACCACCAGAGCTAGAGAAAAATACAACGAACAAAGAAAACGAACCAAAAAATCCTAAAATCAAAGTAAAGGAAAATACAATGAAGATCAATTGAAATGTATAGAAGAAAAGAACGAACAGAGGAAAGACCACCTAATGAAAAATAAATAATCTAAAGAAAAATAAGAGCCCAAGAAACGATGAAGTAACAGGAAAGTAATTAAGAAAAAGATAAATTGAAAAAGTTGCTAAAAGAAATATGGGAATAAAAACGCATACAGAAAGAATGGACTGAAGTAACACTGTGCCCAATTCATAAAAGAGACGACTAAAGTTTATGCCATAATTACAGGAAAATAGCGCTACTAAATGATGCATATAAAATATAAAATACTTGCAGGACATATAAAAGATAAGATATCACAAAAAGTAGATAATGACGTAGAATATCAATGTGCATTCAGAAGAGGGCGCGGCAAAGAAGATCAAATTTTTTTATTGCGTGAAATATAAGCAGAAAGTTACGAATAGGAGAAATCTACAGTGGCCCTATTCATCGACAAGCTTTTGACAGTGTAAAATGAACAGAAATATAAAAGGTACTACATGAAATGAGAATTAGTGAAAAATTACTAAGAATGATAAAGGTGACACTCAGAACAACAGGAAAACGGAGTTAAAATAAATGACAAAAAACAGATAACTTTGAATTCAGTAAGGGGATGCGACAAGAAGGACTCACCGTCATCATTGTTGTTCAGTATTCTTTTTAAAATTGTCGTCATAGAAGCCAGCATTAACAGAAGAGACCTTTTATATCAACGGAAACACCAATGCCTAGCATTCGCTGATGACATTGTACTGAGAGCCAAATGTAAACAAGAATTAAAAGAAATACTAAACAGATTAGAAGCGAAAGCGAGAAAAAAAGGGATATACATAAATGAAGAAAAGACCAAATATATGGAATTGACAGAACGAAACTACATACAAGGACAATATCTGACAATAATCACAGAAGGGAAAACATATAAATTCGAGGAAGTAGAAAGATTCCAATCCCTATGTGCATCATTTACCAGGACACCAAATATAAAAGAAGAAATCCAAACGAGAATTATGGCCGGTAATCGTTGTTTCTTTGCTTTGAACATCATATTAAGAAGTTAAAACATATCTAGAAGGGCTAAGAATACAATAAGACTTATAGTTTTATATGCCAGTTAAACATGGACGATGAGTAAATCAGAACAAGTCATGCAAGTGTCGAAGAGAAAAGTCTTCAGGAAAATATTTGGAGGAAAGCTATGGAATGGAATGTGGATAAAAAAACCAAATATAAAACTAGAGACAATGTATGGAGAACAGAATATCGTAGGGTTCATAAAATCGCAGACTGAGATGGCTGCGGCATATCCAAAGGATGCCAAACATGAAACTACCTAAAAGAATTTTAAAAAGAAAAATAGTAGGAAAGTTAGGCCGAAAACCAGGTGGAAGAAGCAGGCTGAAAGAGACATAGAACTTAAAATCCTAAATTGGAAGTATAAAGTAGAAGGAAAGAAAAAAATGGAAAATAATAGTAAACCAAGCCATGCGACTTCTAGTCCTAAAATTTTAGTAAGGTGTGTTTCTATTGTTATTTCTCGTTGTTGTTTCCATAGTATAAGCAACACCTGGTCTAATTAAGGTTCTGTATATATTCATTCTTGTGTTTTTGCTTAATTTTTTGCTTCTAATTAAATTTCTGTTTATGCCATACGACTGATTTTCTTTTAAAATTCTTTCTTCTACTCTATCCCTTCCAGTCTTGTCAATTGCCATTTCCAAATACGTGAAGGTGGGTACAGTTTCAAACCTAGAGTTTGATGTGATCTGGTGTGTATCTGTTTTTATGTCTTCTCTCCCTATCTTCATATACTTTGTTTTGTTTTGATTTGTCCCCAAACCTAGTCCTTTTGCCATCTTTGTGTTTGCCATACTGGTCAGAGTTTCTACGTAGGCATATTTGGTGTTGATTGGTAATACTATTTTATTATCCAGTTTTATAGAATCAGCCTTCCTGATTATTGCTTCTAGAATTAGGTTAAACAGTAACGGGAAAATGGCAGCTCATTGCTTCATGCCTTTGTTTATTTTAATTTCTTAGGAAATTATTCCTTTGAATCTAACTTTTGCGGTGTTGTTTTTAAGCGCAACTGTTAAAATATTCTTTAGTTTTGTTGGAACCCCAAGGTCCCTTAATTCTTCCATCATTTTTGACCGTAAAACTACGTGTATTTCTCGACTATATTTTCTTACTTTTGTATTATTTGTTATAGTTTATGCATGGCGTTAATTGTTAATTTGCCTGGTCTAACCCATTCTGATATTATCCCAATATTCTTTCTGCATGTTTTTAGTCTAGTGTTTATATATTAGCTAAGATCTTAAGAGGGAGCAAATGGAAAAGCATAACAATAAATAATTAAAGAATTGTTGAAAGACCATAAGAATTGAGAGTCTGTACCAGTGGCCAACTAAAAAGATAAACCGATTTTCGATATAGAAGAAGAAACGTTCGAAACTTGAGATTGTATGATTGTACTTGAAATTTTACCCGAAAGTTTTGTTAAAAATGGATTTTTTAAAATTTACGATTTTTGACATTAACTATATTCTTAAATATTACAATGATTAATTAATACGTACCCGGTGTCCTAAATTTTATGCTAGTAGTACAGTTTGTGCAGCCATCATTAGTACTGTAATTTACAGACAGCGTATATTCTTCATTATCTACTAAATTATCAATGCAAATCACAAATTCTTTTTCGTTATAATAGCCTTTGGTTATTTCAAATATTTCTCCAGTTGAATGTGATTCACTAAAAATATAAATACATGAGTTATAGTGCAGTAGTGTTGTGAGAAAAGTGAAGGTGTAATACGCTGAAAATTTTGTTTTGCTTTGTTTGCTTAAACTTATAAATCTATGAAACTAAAGTGTTCCAAAAAGTTCAAAATAACAGACCGTGTGGCACTTTAAATTCAATGAAAAATGGTTTTTAAACTTTTACATCCCAGGATCAACAATTATTGACGAACAGACTCAGATTGGAAACCTAAGACGACCTAAACGTCCTAAAAAAGACGGAATTATCGGTAAAAGACATAAAAGCAGAGAATGTAAAATGGGCTATTAACCAGTTTGTTCCATTTAAATCTCCAGGGGAATATGGAATATTTCCTGCCCTATACAAAAAGGATTGGACATTTTATTATCCATCCTAACAAATATCTTTAGAACTAATATATCACTAGCTTATATATCAGAGACTTGGGCAACTGTAAGAGTGGTGTACATACACAAAATAGGACGACAAGAGAACGCCCTACCTAAATCCTACAGACCCATAAGTCTTACATTATTTTTGTTAGAAGCAATAGAAAAAATTCTTGATAGATATATTAACGAAGATTCTCATCCTCTCAATGGCAATCAGCATGCCTATCAAGAAGGAAAATCAACAAAAACAGCACGGGGCGAGGTAGTTCAGAAAATCAGTCACTCCATTAATAATGGAGAGATTGCGTTAACCGCGTTTCTAGATATAAAAGGCTCATTTAATAATTCACTACCAAATTCCCTTTATGATACAGTAGCATGAAAAGGGATATCCATTACCGTATGCAACTGGATCAAAGCAATATTGGAAAATAGGCTGATTCTAACAGACCTGCAAGGAGAGGAGGTTGTGGCCAAAACAGCTAAAGGGTGCCTACAAGGGGGAGTGCTTTCTCCTCTTCTGTGGTTACTCCTGGTGAATGATCTGATCTCACTCCTTGACGCAAGAGGAAAATACAAAATGTTCTATTCAGCACATTCCAACGAACATTCAATGTGAAATGTAATTCACCTTTACTAGGTGATGCGGTGGGGAAAAAACTGTCTGTCAATACTAGCAAAACAGTAGCGATCAGTTTCACAAGGAGACGGAGCCTAGGTAACATTTGGATGCCCACTCTCTATGCAGAAACTATCAAAGAGGCGAATGAGGTCAAATGCCTAGAGAAAATAATAGTCAACAGAGCGATAGTCTCCAATTGGACATGTCGAAGAATATGTGAGAAATCATGGGGTATGGAACCCAAACAGATGTGCAAGCATGCTTAATCATAATAGGAGCTATGTCGATTACCACAAATATCTGCATAGAGGTCATATTACATTACATATATGGATGGAGAAGCAGGCGAATGTAGGAATATACAGAAGGAGGATCATATGTCAGCAACCAGGGTGAAGGGATACCGGGATCAAATCTGGAGAGATGATAAAAAATGCAAAAGGTGCAATGCAATCTAAATATAATTTAGAAAAACAGTTTACCTCGTCTTTCTAAAAAGAGACGAATGGAAGTAGAATAAAACAAATCTCATAATGGCAGACCAATGCTGGTATACAAACGGCTCTAAAACCAATGAAAGAGTTAAAGCTGAAATATACGGAGGGAAACCAAAGGTTAAGCCTTAGTGAAAGCCTATGTAATCACTCCACTATGTTCCAAACAGAAATTTATGCTATAGAGCATAAACTCTACAGGAACTAATAATGGGACATTGCAGGGACGGATCTATAAAAATTGTATTGGATAGCTAGACGGCATTAAAGGCACTTCAATCCAATCGAATTTACTCCAAGTAAGTTTGGAACTGTTTTTGGAATGGAATTCGGATAAAAAAAGTAACAAAGTAAGTTTACGCTGGGTGTCTGAGCATACCTTGCATTGAAGAGAATGAAAATTGGACCTACTTGCCAGGGGAGAGGCAAAAACATTCATAGGCCCAGAACCCGTCGTTGGAATAGCAAGAAACGCAGCCAGAAGAAAGATTTATACATGATATGCGAATTACAGTAGGTCTTCGAATTGGACACTGTCACCTCAAGGGGCACATGAATAAAATCCTATTGACAGAAAGTGTGGGTTGCAAATTTTGTCAGGCTGAAAACGAGACAACGGAACACTATCTGTGGAACTGCCCAGAGATAGAGTATATCTGAGTTCTAAATTTTTTAAATTCTTTACAATATGATTTATGGTGATGTTATGGTGAAAAAACAATAACTTTTATTATTTTTTGTCAGTAAAGCCACCCAATGAAAATCATTCCTGTAGTTGGTCAGTATCTTTCTAAATCGGTTTGTACATTGGCCATTTTGCCGAACTTTAACTTTTTAAATTATTTGCGTAAGTGCAAACTTGACTGGAAGGTAAATATGGAAGGTAATTATTTTTAACAATTATTATTGAAGTCAAAAACTATCGCACTTAATGATCCTTGAGGAGTATCATTAGTGTGAACTTCCTAGATATTTTGCCATATGCTCGTAATAAAAGTTGTGTTTGTTAGAAAATGGTTAGTAAATGAAGAAGTGATAATATACCACTATAGTATATAATAATATAATTATAATTATAATAATTTAAGAACCTATTTTCAGATGCAGGCTGAGACATCTACTTTACATCGAGCAATTTGCGCAGTAGATGACACAACACCGCTAAAACTAAGGAAACAAGAAATGCTCATAAACCACCTGACTAAACAAGAAAAAATGCGCACCTGGATGAGTAAACCTCTGCATGGGCGACATCTCAATGAGGGCAGCCAAGAATATGTCGACAATACAGCGTCGAACTATTGGTTGACATCAGGACAGATGTTTCCCGAGACTGAGGGTTTCCTACTTGCCATTGAGGGTCAGGTTATTCCAACGAAAAATTACCTGAAATATATTGTTAAAGACTCGTAAGTCCAAAACGACAAATGATTATATGGATGTCAAATAGAAACCGTCCAACATCTTACCAGGGGCTGCCAGGCGTTTGTTGGTACTGAGTATAAAATACGCCATAACTCAGTAGGAAAGATTATTCACCAGGAATTAGCCAGCAAACGGACTTTTTCAGACCGATCATCTGCCTTATTATCAATACGTCCCTGACAAAATGCTTGAAAACGACAACTACAAGTAGTGTTGCCCAAATGCAAGAACAAGACGAGACTTAGGCAGTCTTGGTCTTGGTCTTGCGCCAATACACCTGGTCTTGGTCTTGGTCTTGGTATTGCACTCCTGGTCTTGGTCTTGGTCTTGCAGCAAGAGTCTTGCAAGTCTTGCAGTTACCCATTAGCCTATTGCTATTTATTAAACGTTACTTTAGATCTTAGAACAACGTAACGGAGTAAGTACATTTTAAGCTTGAATTAACATAGCCATAATAAAGACCAACCAAATTAATAAATGTCTAAATAACTGCCATCGGGTGGGGTTTGAAGCCACGATCTAAGCTTACCGTGCCTATGCTCTAACTAACTCAGCTATCTACCATGTCCCACAGAAGTCAATCTGTTTCTTAATAAACGTTTGCATTTACTAAGCTTAAATGTGCTAAAACATGGTTAAAACACAAAAAAAAACAAATTAATGACATAAGCATGCCTGTATTTTAAAGAACATTCCGGGAACACTCCGGGAACACTCCGGGAACACTCCGGGAACAAAAAGGATTAGATGAAAAACAATTATTACATTAAACTCAAAGGAAAGCTCAATTGGGAATGAAGTTAAGTAATGACGAAAAAGTAACTACGATACTACTAGTTACTTTATGTTCGTTACTATCCAATACCTTAAGTATCTAATAACAAACCGAGAATTATATATCGTTACTTCGTTATTCTAAATACTTCGGTATTTTGTTACGGTAGGCGGCATTATATGTTATTAATTTGTCTCGTTACTTTCGCGCTCTTTCAGCAAATTTTGTTTAACCGAATGATCTCATCGCACACTCAGCAGAAACAATTAGTTATTATCTAATCGGCCTATAGTCTTAGGCCGATAAGATTTGTTTATTTAGATTCCTTCTGACTAAATTATAATGGGAATACGATATTACTGTCGGCGTCGCATTGCAAGAAGATTATTTTTATGATTAGAGGGCGGCTATACTCAAAATATGGACAATTAATTTCAGAGCGAAGAAGTCGTGTGCTGGAAAAGAATGTACAAAATATTTAATTGTGTAATCTCGACCTCTGAGCACGTGTCAAATGTGTTTTTTTAATGAATATTTTGATTCGGTATGTATGTTTATGGTATTGTTTGTAATACGCACTAGTTCAGTTTTTTAAATTTTTATTACATTTTTTTGCGTCTCATTGAGTCTTTAAGCCTATACCCGAACTACTATATTTGCTAAAACCACATTCAGTCCTAACTGCAAGACGCAAGAGTCTCGCAGGCTTAGTCTTGTTCTTGCTTAAATCTTGCACGGTCAGTCTTGGTCTTGGTCTTGCTAAAATTAGGCGGTCTTCATAGAGCGGATTTCATACTAGTTAATAAACTTACTAGGCAAACAACACTAATCGATGTGGCGATACCTAACAACAATAATCTGTGGTTTAAATACAACGAAAAGATCGCCAAATATAGAAATCTCGAAATACAAAGAAGACGTCAGTGGAGAATGGAAAGTACCCAGACAGTAGCTATTATTCTATCCACTTCTGGTCTTATTCCGAAAAACCTCCTGGAAAACATAAAATAGCTAGGTCTAAGTAAACACCTGTATAAGATCATGCAGAAAGCTGTACTCTTCGATAACGCGGATACTTTTGATACCGTAGGTATCTGGGATAAGTGAATTTTCCCCTTAGAGGGAGTGTGAACCATATGGCTGAATCTGATAATAATAATTAATTAAAGGGGTTCATACAAATCGTCGAATCCTTTTTCGATATAAAACGAAACACCAATAAATATAGCTTGCAATAAAAGGTCATACTAACTTATATTTGTTATATTATCTACAGTGCACCAATGTGACCTAAAGCCTGATTATACTGAATTTAGTATTTTGTAATTTTTCAGGTTTGAAGGACACTTATTATTGATAATTTACTTTAAGTTTTATTAAAGCTTTTAGAAATTTTAAAGGTTTTACTGCGATAAAACAGGTCACGGGAAAAATTTATAATTTAGTAAAAAAATAATAAAAAAACTCGAACATAGAAGTAAAACTACTAAATTAATAAAAACATAGGGTAAAATTTTGACTATTATAATATGCAATCATATGGTCAATTACTTACTTTGTAGCACTTGCAAAAGAATCCCAAAACCAAACAGTGGTTGGGTTTAAATGGATTAAACCATTCTTAAAATTGTTAAATTATCTGGCTATATGCCTATGCACTTGGATTGTCTTCAGGGAACATAAGTCCCTACTCGAAAGAGCTTTTCTACGAACTGTAGGAAAGTTAAATGCAACTAATTTGATATATCAAAAGTAATAATTGACTGTTTAAAGTTACAATAACATTCGGAACAAGATTGATTGTACATACTGTTTATTTTTTATGAATTGACTATAAAATTAAATTGATCAGTAAAATTGGAAGCAAATTTTTTTTGAAGAAGTAGAAGATTATCTTTTACTTTTAGTAACAACACATCTTCATTCTTAACTTTCCTCAATATGACCTTAAATAAAAACAAGTCCCTTCTCATCTATTTAGAATCAATCAAAAAGAAAATAAAAAAACACCATCTTATTTTCAGTAAAGCTGATAAAGGCAACTGCCTTGTTATTTTAGAACAACAACTTTATATTGGCAAAGTCACTTCTTTCTTAGATAATAACAACTTTACCCTCCTCCCTGTTGATCCATCTAAATATTTTATTTTCAAAATTAAAAACAGTTCAAAACAGCTTTTCAATTTATTTTCTGAACAAGAAGCACCCTACCACAAAATCTCCAGTAACCTCCTCATTCCCAGACCTATGGTTTACCCAAGATACACATTGGGTAAGTTGACATTCCTAATCGTCCAGTTGTCAGTTTTATCAACACTTCAGTTTCTATTTTATCTAAATTCATTCTTAACATCCTAACAAACTTTATCAACTTCACCTCCCAATTCACAGTTTCTAACTCTCACCAATTAGTTGAAAAACTTCAATTTATTAATCTTAATCGTAATATTACTGTGCTATCCTTTGATGTTAGCAATTTATTTACTTCAGTACCCAAATAGAAATCTATTAGTCTGGTTAATACACTACTTACAAATAAATATATCTCTCCCATCAACATTTCATCAATATTCTAAAAATTTGTCTGTCTCAAAAATTACTTTGTTTCCAATAACAACGTTTATCAACAACCTGATGGTTTAGCAATAGGTAGTTGCTTATCCCCGTTCTTAGCTGATGTATTTATGGATAATTTAGAATCAAATCATATCACAAAAAATGCTGAGATCCTACACTTCGAGTTCCGATATGTTGATGGCTGCTTGTCTTCATTTCAGGTAAATCTGAATTATCCCATATCTTACTTCATAAAATCAATCAAATTTATTTTTATAGTTTTTTACCATGGAACTAGAAACTTCTAACTCCATCAACTTCCATCACCAGACTAAATGACCACTTAAGCTTTGGTATCTACCGTAAACCTATACAAACAAATCATGTCATCCACTTCTCCGCAAACCATCCACTGTCACAGAAGCTCCCATCTTTTTGCAGTTTTATTCATTTCATACCTCTTTCACCAACTGATTTCAATAAAGAAAGAACATTATGAAACCAAATTGCAAATAACAATGATTATGATCCATCAGTCCATCACCAATCACCAATCAGCCTTTCCCTAAATTTCCAATATTTCTTCCATTTATAACAATTCACAATATACAACTAAGAAACGTATTGCGTTTGGATCTATACGAAGACTTAGAGATCATTAAAGACACGAAAAACAGTCCCAATTGTGTCAACAGACAGACTTCGCCCAACCGTAATTTTCTTCCCATCCATCGATTGTTTTCTTAATCTCAATACTTTCTTAATTTTACTTAAAAACCTCCCATATTTTCTTTTGCTTATTTACGTGTTAATAACTTCATTGTTTCCTTATATTTCCATCATACTCCTGTACCCTCATTACCTATAATTAATTTACCCAACTCATATTAATCTCAACCGTACTCATCCAATCTTTTTCTGTTGCTACTACACCGACACTTTTCCTCATCTTAACCTCTTGAATACCAAATCTAATACATTTTCATACTTCTTCATACCAATTTTTCTTTCATTTCTTTATTTTATCCTACTTTAACGAAATATTAACTTATCCAGTCTTTCATGCCTTTCATTTGTGATCTTCTTCTTTTTCCCTATTTATATAACAGTTTATATCATATTTTTAACATTTAATTTCCATTACACTTCTCATAAAAAAAATTTGTCAATACATATTATAACATTACACCAACCAAATTATAGATAATTTCTTTTCAATTCATAATCTCTTAGACCATAAAGGATTTTATTTCCAATCATATAATTAGATTTCCTTTGTACTGACACACCTTCACTTCAGGAATCATTGAGTGTACCTCATTTTTCTTAAATAATTTTTCATTCAATTTTACAATTTACATCATCAACTTATGAAATTGACTATAGGTCATCCATCATTATCACTACATTTTATCTTATGACCCTTTCAACTATTTACTGTCTTTTAACATCAATAATCCTAGAAAACCCTTACTGTTTTAAATCAACTTTAAATAATCTTTAAAACAATTTCTATTTCAATTGGGAATAAGCCACAATTTAAGTCTAAAATAAGTTTATTGACGTTTTAATTTCCACTTCGGAAATCGTTCTCAAAATACAACACATCAACAAATTAAATAATAAAGAACAATTAATAATCTTTATTTTATAACAATTACAATTCAAAATTCCTCTTACACATATACAACCTACCCTACAGTTGAATATCAAATTTCCAATACAATTCTTATTACTTATTCATTGTTAAGATTTCACACACAATTAGTTATACCTAATTACACTAAGGTATTATAATTCCTCCCAGTGGTCTCTTCCCAGTAATTTTCTCTTCTTTCACATTTAGTTATTCAACCAATTAACTCATTTTCAATTCACTTACTTCTCTAATCACCACATTTGAATTTCTCTCCTTTTTTACACCAGCTTCCAATTATACAATCAATTTAATTTTATAGTCAATTCATAAAATATAAATAATTAAGTTTAAATAATAATAAAAATATGTTTATAACTGTCTTAATTTTAAGAAACTAATTTAATTAAAATTCGTATAGAGTTTAACATATGGGTCCTTGACCTGGTTTACTTTTTAATAAATATACAATCAATCTTGTTCCGATTGTCATTGTCACTTTAAACAGTCAATTATTATCACTTTTGACATATAAAAGTAGTTGGCATTTAACTTTTCTACAGTTCGGATATAGAAAAACTCTTTCGAATGTTCCCTGTAGACAATCCAAGTCCATCGGCATATATCCAGATAATTTAACAATTTTAAGTATGGCTATGCGTGCTAGAGACCGTGCACAAAGAGCGAGAATTGATCAACATCATCAAAATGAGAAAGGTCCAATACTTCGGTCATATAATGAGAGGACTTAAATATCGCTTACTCCGGTTAATCATTCAGGGCAAAATCGAAGGAAAACGTTGGGTCGGAAGAAAACAACTGTCCTGGCTGCGTGACATTAGACAATGGACAGGTCGAACGGTCGAGGAACTGTTTCATCTAGCTGCCAACCGAGAATCATTTCATCAGCTTGTCAATATGACGATAGCCAACGCTTGAATACAAGCACGGCACACAAAGAAGAAGAAGTATGGCTTAATCCATTTAAACCCAACCACTGTTTGGTTTTGTAAGTAAGTAATTGGCCACATGTTGACATATAATAGTCAAAATTTTACCTACGTTTTTATTAATTTAGTGGGATTGCTTGCTTTTAAGTTCACTGAAGATGGAATGATTAGTCCGAATACGTTTTTGAACTTAATCCTTTTGGATTTTAAATTTAATTTTTAATTAAATATAGCAATTACAAGACCCAAAAAGGGGTTGTCGAGCCAGTGTGATGATAATGATAGCAGTTACAACAGAAGTGTTTTACTTCTATGTTCGAGTTTTTTAACTACATTGTATACTGCCAACTTCTGGAGATTTTTAATTAAAAAAAAAATAATATTGAAATATCAGACGATAGTTGGAATACTTACTATTTAATTTCTTTTATTTGTTTACCAGACTCTGGTCTTTCTTTCGAACTGACAACAAAGTATTCATTGCCTTTTTTATAGTGGATATTACGTATCTTCCATGAGCAGTTGCAATTACCTAAAAATAAATTTAAAATATAAAGTCATCGGATATAAATAACAGTGTAAAACTACCATGACTCAAATTGTGTAAAGAATATTAATTCAGTAGTTAGGATTCCGACTCCACGTTTATCTAAGAAACTTAAAACATCTTGGGACTTTGGTCTAAAGAAGAATCCTATTGAATTTGGGGTCAATAGGTCCAATGTTAGAAAGAGAGAGAGAGAGAGAGAGAGAGAGAGAGAGAGAGAGAGAGGGAGAAAGAGATTACGACTGTTGACTATTTTTTGGCTTTCCATAACGCCTTGATGTTTATTGATTGTTTTAAATTTTATTTTAAGCCATTCTTTATCCAATTTTGAAGTGTTTTCTCACATGAGTTCATATTCCAACCAATTTTTTCCAATTTCTTTCTTATTATTTTTAGTTTGGGTATTTCATTGTAGCCCCCGTTCTGTAGCAATCGTATATTGTGGTTTTCAATAGTTTTATAAGTGAAGCATCTATAGGTAGGTATTGATTTAAATTTGTAGTCATATCGGTTTCTCTGTTTTTTCTGTCTTAATTGTTGAAGATGGACTTTAATGGAGACCAATTCCTAATAATCCAACAGCCTATCTGGAGAAAACAACAAAAGCCATTATCAATAAAATCTCTCTTCCAGTTGACATAAAACAATCTGTAATTCCTCGTGAAAAGTCTTCCAGAACACCTCGAATATATGGCCTACCCAAAATTCACAAACCCGATATTCCTCTACGTCCCATTGTCAGTGCATACAACTGCTCTACACAACCATTGGCCAAGTACTTGGCCAAAACTCTACAACCTCTCGTCGGATATGCTTTATCCTTCGTCAAAAATTCTTTTTATTTCATCGAACTTCTTAAGCAATATCACTATCTCACCGTCAAGCATTCTAGTAAGTTTCGATATCGGTTCACTCTTTACAAACATTCCTACAGACGAAACTCTAAACATTCTGAAAACTAAATACAGTATCCAGCAAGACCACTTATCTCTCATTAAACATTGAATGTCCAGCATTTATTTCATCTTGCAAAATCAATTCTACAGATAAATAAATGGTGCCCCAATGGGCTCTCTACTATCTCAAGTAATTGCCAATATCTTTATGGAAGACTTCGAGTCCCGAGCACTATCCACATCAATGCTCAAACCCACATGTTGGCTACGATATGTTGACGATACATTCGTCATTTGGCCCCATGGCAGGGATGCTTTGATGTCCTTTCAAATCCATCTGAATGGTATACATCTTAGTATCCAGTTTACGATGGAGGTGGAAATTGATTCATCCGTATCGTTTCTCGAAGTTATCATAAAAAAACCAATATCAAGGTTTTCATCACTCTGTTTATCGAAAACCCAGCCATACCAATCGTTAATTGCATGCCAACTCTCATCATCCCTCTTCACAAATTAATTCAGTCATTAATACGCTTGTCTCCATATCAATATGCCTTTGTGATGATGCAAGTAGACCCGCTGAGCTCTCTAGTTTAAAACAAGTCCTCATCCAAAACGGTTACCGCGAAAATCACATCAACAGGAGCATCCACAGACATCAATCCCCCACTCAATCTCAACCCAAAACTTAGACCCTCATCATACGAAAGCTTTTCGTCCTTACATCAAAGGTGTCACTGACAAAATCGACAAAATTCTAAAATCAAGAAGAATAAAGACAATATTTAGCCGCCAACAAAAACTTTCATCTCTTTTCCGACCAATCAAAGATAACATTCCAAATGAACAACACGGAGTTTATAAAATTCCTTGTGCAGACTGCCCCTCATCTTATATACGCCAAACAAATCGTAGAATCCAAAATAGGATTTATGAACATTCCATTTCTGTTCTCTAGTCCGACTCAATTTCAGCTCTAGATCAACATCTTCATACAGGTCACAAAATTGATTTTGAAAACTTCAGAACCATAGCCCCCATCCGCTTCTATAAAACAAGAATTATCCGAGAAGCCATAGAAATTGAAAAAAGGTCAAATTGTCTCAATAAAAGAAATGAAGGCATACGGTTACCTTCGACTTGGAGACTTCTCATAAAGAAAGTACCGTTCGCTCCACCCGTCAATCAAAATCCTACTGTCAGAAACGTTCGCGCCAACCCCCGCGCCCATCACGGCGCCAATCCTCAAGCTAACCCCCACGCCAACCTCCACCCAAACCAACATTGATTAGTGATCAGTGCAGTAGTGTCTGGGGGATCGAGAGACTGAGACTTCGGAAGCCCTGAATAAGACATCGAAGAGGATATTGAAAGCTCGGCGCATGATAATCGACGCAATTCAACTTAAGACTGTTGAGTTTAATATTAATTCCTGTAATAGTATTAATCTTAGCTCTAGGTTTAGTTGTACTAACCGCGGAAACCTTTTGGAACATGTGTTGGAACATGGAAATTGTTTTGATATTATTGTTAGCTTATTATATTTTAAAACTGTTTCTATGTTTCATCAAATATTTACCTGTTTCTTGCTGTACATCCAATTCAAAACTTGCCGTATTCTGAAAATAAACAATAAATAAATATATTTATATAATCCATTAAAACATAATTAAAATAAATAATTTTAGGAGTATGTAAATAATTATAGGGAAAGGAGTATTTTCCATTAATTTTATATATTTTATATACATCTGTTCTTTACGTATTTTACATAAAAAAACTGACTCAGTTCTGCTTTTCTTATAAAAAACTGAAAGTTTTAATTTTCATGGTTCATAAGTTAAACTTTTGCTTCTTTTTGAGCTACATGTAGTGGTGGGCATATCAATTTCAGACTACGATAAAAATGACTTTGTATCGTAGTCATTTTCACGAATATCTTCAAGCGCTTTTGGTAAAAATGTTAAGTAAGAATTTTTTCACCTAAACGAGTGGGGGAGACCGGGGCTAGTTGACGAAAGGGGTTAGTTGAGTAATTGCCTATAGTTCCTCTAATGTGTAACAGATGTCGACTGTAGATACGATATCTGTCAACTGCGCATGTGCAATCTTTGAAATGACATCAAAAGTGACAATCTCCAACCTAAAAAAATCGGCAAATTTATAAAAACGATTTAGGCATAAAAATCGGAAATTTTAAAATATTTATTTCTACAGGTAAGTACATAGTTGTTACATTCATAACTAAAATATAGAGAATAAATAACTTGTACCCTGGGTAATAAGAAACAAAATTACATTAATATAATGTGTATTGACGACTTTGATATTAACCGTCCAAGATTTTTTATTTTGTTGTAGTAGCATATGGAGATTGTTAACTTTGCATCAGATAATTTAAAATATTTAACGTAATACACGTTTATGAGTGAAGATAAGGATTATAATAAATTATTATATAAGTATTATTATAAACTTAAATTGATTTATTGTTGTTGAAAGTAAACAAATTATTAATGAACTAAATTTAAATGACATATTCTGGTAAATCTTGTATGGGTTGGCATAAATCGTTGTCTTCAGGTGGATGTTTTCAAAAGTTGTCTCGTTCTAAAACGTGTTTAAAATAGCTTAATTCTTCAGTACTCTTCCATAAAAAACTGAAGTAATGTCCGACATAAAACAGAGTGTTTGTATTTTTTCCAACTTGTGAACAACTTTCATAATTTCTGTAAAATAAACTTCATTAATGTAGGAGTCCTTTCGGTTTGAAAAAAAAAGCTACCAGAAAACTTCCAGACACTTATTTAAATGCACATTTTTCCCATATGCCATCGGCGTAGAGAGTTTACCATGTATATTTTTTATATAGGTATTTATTTAAGTTAGACTGGTTTGAGAAAATTTTACTACATTTAAAATAGTTCACTGACATATTTACTAATTACGTAAATAGGAAACTATTAAAAACAATTTTTATTCGACAAGGCAAGATACCGCTTAACATTTTTATTTGAAGGTTCGAAATATTTCGAACTCAGTCGTCTCGCACATGCGCCGTTGACGGATCGGGCCCTGTAATTAATCGCTCCTCGATACTCTTGCTCCTCCATTTTACAATATCGCTGTTATGGTCGCTTGTGTTTTGTGTGGGTGAGATCGAGAAATCTAAAATCCTTGGTCTTTAAACATTTTCGTGTTTATTATCTTTAAAATCATTCGTTACAAATTTTACTACAATTTTTGAGAAGTAATATACATTGACTATGATTTGACGTAATTTATTTGCATGGGGCTTGTCGACTAAGCCGTGCCGGGGTATGTTGACTTAGTCGACAAACTCCATCATGTACTCAAATTTCAGAATTTGTGATTTAAGTTGGCATTTTACAATGGATTATTAAGTTGATAGTAATTTCGAGGCATTTGGAAACTATTAGCAACTGTTATATTGCATAATATGTTTCTCCAAATGTAAATCTATCTAAAGCGTTAATCGTCTTTATTTTTGTTACAGAACAGAAGAACTATGAGAACTACAAGAGGAAAAGTGATAAGGGCAAGACAACATCCGATATCATTCAACGGGCAGTTTCAACAGTTTTAAATGATGCTATGTTGTAGTTAAAGCTTCAGCACCATGTAGTTAAAGCCACATCACATGGTGGGAATGTAAAGCTATAAATAGAACGAGTAGGTTATTTAAATAGGTGAAATATTTTTTTTGACGAACAAGAGACACTTCTAGCTAATTACCTGAAACAAGCTTTGTATATTTATTATGGTTTAACCCCCAAGAAGCTCAGAAAGTTTGCCTTCCACTGTACCAGTGCAAACCATTCAAGAGTTCCAGATATCCGAACAAACAATAAAATGGCAGGTCCAGATTGGTATACATCTTGTATTAACAGGAATAGAACATACACTGTACCAGTGCAAACCATTCAAGAGTTCCAGATATCCGAACAAACAATAAAATGGCAGGTCCAGATTGGTATACATCTTGTATTAACAGGAATAGAACATTATCCTTAAGGACACCACAAGCCACTACTTTGTCAAGAGCTACTTCATTTAACAAATCAAATGTAGACATGTTTTTCCACAATTTACAGATAGTATATCAGCTTTGGAATTTGCAAGCATCGGATATTTCGAACGTTGACGAGACGGCTATTACAACTGTTGTGAAACCGGATCGAATAGTGGCAAGACGTAGCTTCAAGAAAATAGGCAAACTCACTTCTGCAGAAAGAAGAACCCTTGTAACCCTCACTGTTGCAGTTTCAGCAAGCGATAATACTGTTCCTCCGTTCTTAATTTTCTCGAGAGTAAACCACAGGAATCACTTTATTAGAGATTCACCTCTCGGAAGCCTTGGAGATGCAAATCCATCGGGATGGATGACAAAACAACATTTTGTGAAATTTGTCAAACAATTTGTATTTCACACAAGATGTTCTAAGAAGCGCCCTATACTTTTGCTGCTAGACAACCATGAATCCCCTCTTACTATCGAGGCGTTAGATATTTGTCAGAAACACGGAGTAACAGTTTTATCTTTCCCACTGCCCGCACTAATTGCAGCCTCTAGATAGGAGTGTTTACGAATCCCTAAAAGATACTGTAAACAATCCAGATAAGACATTTTCCGTATATGATATTCCTGGCATTGTAAAATTGAGTCTGCCTCTAGCTGCTACGCCAACCAATATAATGGATGGGTTCTGTAAAACAGGGATATGTCTTTTTAATAAGGGTAGTATCTTCACAGGGAGTGTCTTCTTGCCATCATATGTGACAGATAGGCCTACACTAACAAATGAAGAAGAAAACGCTACCGAAAACAACCGAAATATTTTAACAATGAGCAAGCTAAAATCATGGAGAATCCACCGAAAATTATAAAACATTTCTCAGATGTCAACAACAATTTGTCTACAAACACAGTCGCATCGACAAAAATAGAACCTGTAAGTTCGATATTGCTCTCCCCCTAAAGAAGTAAGGCCGTGTTCAAAAGCAGATCCTCACAAAATTCGAGAAAATCACGGAGGCAAAGAGACAAACTGCTATTTTAACCAATACTCTGATAAAAGATGCTGTCGCGAAAGAAAGACAGAATGCTAAAGAAAAGAAAGATCCACATAAAACAAAAACATGCAACCAAAAGAAAGACATCAAGAACAGGAAAATTAGAGACGGTCGAAAATTTCTTTTCCGGAAAGAAAGCCCGATTCCGTCCGATACGTCTGCAGCTCATCATGACCCTACATCTTCTGAATGTGAGAGTGAAACTGAGTGCTTAGTATGTGAAGAACCCTATCGAACTAGCACTAGAGATGATGACTGGGAGCAATGCACCCATTGCAGAAGATGGGCTCACATCACATCAAATGCACGAACAAAAGTAATATCAATTTTTTTCATATGCATCAATTGTGATTCAGATGATGATTTGTGAGTTTCGTTTTTAATTGTTAGATTTTCTTAATATCAGTGGTCGAAATAAACGTGAAAAATTGAATCTGCATTAGTTTTTGGATTGTGTCACTATTATCACCCCTATAATATCACTAATAAAATATCGAGTCAACTAACTTCAGGCCGTTAGTTAACTAAACCCGCACAAGGGGCTAGTTGACTTATTTTACAAGGCAATCAAAATTTGCTTAAAAGTTTTTTCTAAGGAGAATTCGAAAAAATTGAAAATGTATGTACAATACCTGAAGGAGTGTTGAGCCAGCTGACATACTTGAATTTAACAGTATGTAAAAAATAAATCAGTAAAAATTAATTATTTAAAAAGTAAGTCAACAAACCCCGCTCTCCTCTAAATATAATTATAGAAATAGAAATATAGAAAACATAGAAGTTCTCTAAAATTGAATATAAATGAAATGGACATTCTTCTCTATTTGAAAGTAAATGGTTTGCAACTAAATTGCAGCTTGATGTACCAGAGAATCTTGACCAACATTAGATTTTTTAATATTATTAAATTATAAAGGTTTGTAGCATTTATCGTGGTATCTGGCTCCAACTCCTACTAAATTATCTACTCCAAAGCGTAGCATTGGTAATTATCCAAAGCAAATTTATTAAAAGAATCCTTGCAAATATCTAACAAATTGTAACTTATATGTTATCGTTAACTAAACTAATAAATAAAACAAATTTTTAAAATCAAAATCTACGTCACCAATACTGTGTCTGAAACTTGATGTCCTAGATTCATCGCTTCATGTTTTCAAACTTTCTTCTAATACGAGTTGGACCTGATGACAACGAATTTTCACAGATAATGCAAGAAGATTTTTCATCCATGTTATGGAATAAGACGAAATCTATTTAAAACTACCTTTTAATTATTTATTATTCAAATCGAAAACATACATTTTTTTTAATTCTTAAATGAAAATTATGGATTATAAAATTTATTATGTGCAAATAATATTTATTCAAAACTATTCTATCTAAAAAATGTCTAATGTAAAAGCTATAAATGTAATCACGTACATAGTTAAATTCTTGTTAACTGTAAAATAATGATTCACTTCCGGATTTTATTTAGACGATATTTCAATGAATCAATATTAACAACCTTAATACAAATAAAAATAATAATGGCATTTGAAGGATTGTTATTCTCGCCGTTTTCTTAATTACATTCACTCGAAAAATAAAACTCGAGATGTTTTGACAGCATGATCTCAATGAGTACATTTGGTTTTATCAAAAATTTATTTTTATGTTTGTATCTGGCAATAGTATATTAGCGATTTCTCATTATTCTGTAATATTTGTATAGTCTATTTAAGCGTTCTTGGGATGTACGTCATCATCTCTTGTACACACACACACACACACTATAATGTACACTATATATAAATTTGTACACTATATATATTTATATGTACACACACACTTGTTTTTTCCGACCCCGAGTGGCTATTAGAGTAATCCGAGGGCGGACGGGTCACTATAATTCTGTCTACTACACTCTACTACTCTTCTCTCGACTAAGGGAGTAAACCCTAACAGAAAATCCTGGTCCTCCTGGTAGGGGGTTGGGACGTAGGGCCTGCTCCTCTACACCCGTGAAAAAGCTTACTGCAAAAAATTCTAAAATCCAGCCTCGGAATACGGACGGGAAAAAACGAAGACGACGTAGCAAACGAACAAGGACTTTGAATATAAATACATGGAATATCCAAGGGTGGAGAACCAAGTCAGACGAAGTCATGGCAGAAGTAAAGAAAATAAAATCAGATATCACGGTTCTTACCGAAACAATGAAAAAAGGCCAAGGTAGTGAAGACATAGGAGGTTTTATAAATATTTAAAGTGGAGTAGAGAAAGACAAAAGAGCACAAGTAGGGGTATCAATATTGATAAAAAAAGACTTAAAAGGAAACCTGAAAAGCTGGGAGCAGATCAATGAGAGAATTATTAGAGTATCTATTACGAGGAAAGGGCACCTCGAGATCATTGGAATATATGCTCCGTCAGAAAATGCATCAAAAGCAGCTAAACAAATATTCTACGAAACTTTATCGGAACTCATTGAAAATATAAATAGCCGCAAAGAAATTGTGTTGTTGGGAGATTTTAACGCTTGGACAGGAACAAAAACAATTGACAAAGTCGTAGGAAAATATGGTGACGCTAAAACAAATGAAAATGGGGAACACTTAATCGAATTCTGTAAACAGCACTCTCTGAAAATCCTAAACGGATTCTACCAACATAAAAACATACATAAGTACACCTGGGTTCAACCAACGAGAAACACAAAGTCAATTATAGATTATGTCATCACAAAACAAGAAACACACATACAAGTTGAAGACATAAGAGTACTAAGAGGACCGGAGTGCGGAACTGACCACTATATGGTAAGATCAAAATGTTACCTACAGTATCGACCTCGGCTACTACATCAAAATGACAACCAACTAGCTCAATCAAAACCCCTGGAATCGAATCTACCTAAATACAATATTGATGTACTGCAAAACGACTCGACATCATTCTTATATAAGCTGCGACTCAGCCAAAAATTGGCAAACCTGATCTACTCCTCAGCCCAGAATATCTAGATAAAGAGATAATCAATAAAATCAATGAAGCAGCTTACGAAGCGCTCGGCACAATCCAAAAGAACAAAAATAATACTCCATTGTGGTGGACAAATGACATCGCCAATGCAGTACACAACAAGAAACAAGCATATCAAAAGTGGCTACAAACAAATGATCCAGATGATAGACGAACATATGCAAGATCAAACAGAGAAGTAAAAAATTTAGTAACTAAAGCAAAAAATATTTTCTGGGAAAGTAAATGCGAAGTTAAATTTCTTTTCTATATATATATAGTAGATCAACAAAACAATTTAAAAACCGATTTAGAAAATAAATTTCCACAATATCAAAACGATTTAAACAACAACAAAACTATTTAGAAAATAAAATAGAACAACAGCAAGACGATTTAAAATCTAATTTATAAAGCCAAATAGTTGAGTTAGAAAGATAAATTTATACTCAAGCTTCTTTATCTAATATTGGTGTCAGTAACTAATGTTGAATTACAACAGCTTCATCGTTTTCACACATTTATTATCACCCTAATAATTTTTCACCACCAAACCACCCTCAAGGGGAGCGATTCTGCTGGCTTACGGTTAAAGCTGGTAGAATTCCAAAACAAATATATTTATAATATACCACAGTACTCTGCTAGGTTTTTACGAATTTATTACGACACTAGTCCTTATGAGAAGTCAATAATTCTGTTAATATTTCTGGTTAATATTTAAGGTGATGAAAAATCTATTTTACAATTTTACTGTACTGTACTTGTTACTAAAAGTATAAATTATTGCTTTCCAGGTTTTTACTGAATTTGATCCACCTTCATAATTTTTGACCTCTATGCCACAGTTAATGGGAAACATTCAACAAGTTAGCTAAATGCAAAATCTTTTTGGAAATACAAAAGTGCTCTGGTAGATTTTTACTATATTTTTACCAGCCTAGTAATTTTTTTCTCAACTTCCCTAATTGAAAACATTCCTAAATGTTACTCTGTGTTAACTAATATTTATTTTTTAAATAATGTTAAAAATGTTGAAAATTTTTTAAATGTTGAAAATATGAAAATACTTTATTCCAAAAATTATAAATTTTAACTGTTTTAAAAAATTGACTCTGATTCGAGTCGTGAGTACATGGCTAAGTAAAATCGAATCCTGAGTCCCTTTTATGAATATAAAATAAATGAAATCAAGTTGAGTTTTAGTAAATACAATGGAATTGTTATATTTCACAGAATAATTACTAGGTAAGAAATATTCAAATTAAAATAAATTTATTTCTACTTATTTATTTGTCTATTACATTAATTACCTAATTGTAAACGAGGGCGCACCTTGCGCACCTATTGTTAAAAGATTAAAAGATTTGTATTTATTAGGTACATCCATAGAACTAAGCGAAGTGTACCGCCAATCAAGGAGTAGGGGCTGCAGTTATAATCGGATATTAGATTGATACCGCCCTCTTCACTATTATTCAACTTTGGCAGTATAGTGCCTCTGTACTGTCCCTAAGTGTGATTTATGCCGAGTACAATAGTTTTTGAGTAATTTTTAATAGTAAAAACCAGTGCACATTCATCTACACACGATCACGTCTAGAGTTGATTTTCAACTCTTGAAATACGAAAAGTGCATTTTTTTATACCGGACGAAAAAGTACGACTTTACGCCCCCAAAATTAGAGCGTAAGATGCGGAATTTACGCCCAGTGTGTTAGGTGAAAAATATGAAGATAGTAAAAAATAGTAAAAGGTTGAAGTAAAAGTACAATACAAAAAAATTATTAAAAATACCTTCTTTAATTTTGTTTTATCAGTTCAAAAATCAACATAGCAGAATTATTGGCTTCACATAGAGGGGTAAACAATTGTGAAGGTGGTAAATGAATTGGAAAAGCTTTGTAGCACACAGTAGTATTTAAAAATTACTTTCTTTATTTTAACCTAAGTTACCACGGATTAGTTGAGAGGAGAAAAATTAGTAAAAATCGAGCAGAATCATGTGGTATTTTAAAATTTTTATTTGAATTAGCTAGCTTAATATTCTAGCTTAATATGCTTTAGTAGAATGATGATGATTGTATGTAGCTCTTTTCCAGTTCTTAAATTTTTGAGTACTTAAAAAATAATTTTTGATGGTTTTTACTGCCTTGTTCTAATTTCAGTCCAAATTCTTTCCGAGATTTCTGTTGCGCTTCTTTGATTAATTGTTCTACATTTTAAGATTTTGCTTTTTATATACTCTCATAATTTTCGTATATAGGTATTGTTATTTAAATACTGGTTCCACTTTTTCCATTTTATTTTTCTTTCTTGTTTCATGTCATTTATCTCCCAGGCTGTTATTTTTTGTTTTTGTCCATCCTGCAAGTGCCACATACTTATTTCGCAGTTTGGTTAATAATGTTTCCAGATATTTCCCGAAGATAATCGGTCAATATTGTCTCGAGAAAATCTCTCCTTTTTCTTGTATAAGTTGTTTGAATATACCAGCGACATTGTTGCCATTTACTTTATAGGCTCTAATTTGCCTCATAATCTATTTTTTTATATCTGTTGTACATGATTTGTATTATTTTTTATATCCGTTTTTCAATACGTAATATATTATGAATTTCTCCTAAATGCTTTGCTCTATTTTAATGTACTTATGCATTTGCTTGTGTTCATGAAAGTTGTTTTTTATGATCAAACCGTGGTTGTAACTGAAATAAATTAATCTTCATCTATTATTTTTACCCATTTCTTCTTCATGTTTTCCAATTTTTCATGTTTTCGAATTAACAATTATCCAATTACAATTTACTAACCATAAATTCATACAGCAGAGACGTTTTTAAAATACTTAAAGAAAAATTTACCGTAGAAACAATTTTTAGTTCCAAATTTTAGAATTTGCTGTTCTTATCTGAGAAAATTGAAACTATTCCTCTTTTTTCTACAGATCTTTTACCTATATTAGTGATTTCTGATTAGTACTGTATTCTTTTATAAAGTAAAACCACACACAAAAAAGATAAGTATAAAATAATATAAATAAATGTTCTTTATTTCTAGTAAATTCGTAGAGTACATTCAATGAAACTCGTTATTTCTACAGAGTTCTAAAAAAAGGCGATGAAGGTGAAGTTGATAAACAAAAACACTATTAAACAAAAAATATGATCAACAATAATTAAATCAATTCAAAATTAGACTGAATTAAAATACATCCAAACAATAATACACTATAAAAATTTATGGTATCGTTAACTGTTCGAAAAAAAAAAACATTACTTTTGTTATTTTCATGATGCTGCTTTTTTTTTAAACAATGATGTTGCTTTTTTTAAACAATGATGTTGCTTAAAAAGTAGGCATTTGATCAGATCAAATTAAAGGAAGTTATCCAGTTATTGTACGCAAGACCTACCTGTAGTATTCCTACCTCTAGGAATAATCAAAACGATCGAAAATATCTACCAAAATAACACAATAAAAGTAAAAGTAGAAGAAGAACTAACTGACCCTATTAAAGCTGACAATGGGATAAGACAAGGAGATTCCCTGAGTCCTCTATTGTTCAACTTGGTTATGGATGAAATAGTAAAAAAAGTATGAACTAAAAAAGGATACTAAATAGGGGAAAAACAACTTTAAATAATCTGCTATGCAGACGACGCAATACTACTCTCTCAAAGTGAAGATGATTTACAACGTATGCTGCACCAATTTAATATAACCGCCAAAAAATTGAACATGTTAATTTACCCAAAAAAGACAAAATGCATGGTTGTAACAGCACATTTACTAAGATGTAACTTAGTACTGAATGGTTAGATTATCGAGCTACAGAAAGCAAGAAACGGAAGTGGAAGATCAAGTGAATAGAGTAAACAGAGCCACAGGTTGCCTGAATGAAAGAATATGAAGAAATAAAAAATTGGAAAAGAAATAAAAGGCAGAATTTTCAAAACAGTTATCAGACCAATAATGACATACGCGGTAGAAACACGACCTGACACAGAGAGTACAAAAAGAATGTTAGAAACAGCAGAGATGAAACCACTTAGAAACATTGATAGTAAAACACTAAAGGACAGAGCTAGAAGACAACACTAAAGGCAGGTAAGAAGGGTAAGAAATAGAAGAGTAGACTGGAACAATCATATAAGCCGAATAACATCAAATAGAGTAGTAAAGACGGCAAGAGACAGTTCCCCAATAGCAAGACGATTAACAGAAAAACCACGTAAACGATGGAAGAACAACTTACTGGAGGCACATTGAAAAACAGAGTCGTGTCTACATGTGTCTACAAGGGAGGGGTTTTTTCGGTTAATGAATATTTCGGTTAACCCATGACTGTTTAAAAATGGTAAGGAGTGTTGGGAAAATAAATATCCATAAAGGGAGATTTTTGTAGTTGTTTAATTGGACAGTATATGTTAAAACGATATTTAACTTAGTCACAACATATTAAACCCACTCTTATGTATTAGAATTATCAGAGTACAAATTGAATAGCATTGGCGAGAGAATACATACCTGTCGTATACCCTTCTGAATACTTACTTCCTCTAACAGGGAACCTTCGAGTTTTTTTCGTGCCGTTTGACTACAGTATAATTTTGATATTATTTGAACATCTTGATAAATCAATGTTTAGTTTTTGCAAGATTTTCAGTGCCTTCTCGTACTTAACATTGTCAAAAACCTTAGTATAGTCATCAGTACATTAAAGGCAAACAGGGCTTCTCTGGTTCCCAAACCATTGCCGAATCCGAACTGTGTATATGATGTTTTACTTTCACATTTGTTGTAAATTCTGGTATGTATAATTTATAGGAAGACCTTTGATACATGACTCATTATTCTTATAATAATCATCACACGGTCCACACAGAGGTCCCGTAGGACGGGACCTCTTTGGAATGGTGTTAAAGGTGGAGATGAGCCATTCTATCTACGTGGCTGTTTGGAATTCAGGAAAATGGACATCTGATTGGTGTACCTCAATTTATACAGCGCTACACAAAAAAGGAACTACTAGCAGATGTAAAAATTACCGCATACTGTCACTAATAATACATGCTAGTAAAATCTTGTTGCATATAATCAAAAAGAGATTAAAAACCTATATACATTACCAAATACCTCAAGAACAAGCGGGGTTTGTAAAGGGTAAAGGTACACGGGAACAAATCCTGAACCTGAGATAACTCATTGAAAAGTCTAGAGAATTTCAAGTACCTATGATTATATGCTTCGTTGACTACCAAAAGGCATTTGATTGTGTAAGCTGGATAAATCTGTGGTCCATTTTAATAGAAAAATCTGTACCAGTCCAATATAGCAACAGTACGACTAGATCAGAAGTTCTCAAACCAATTCAAGACCGAGTGAGGTGTTAGACAAGAATGCGTGTTGTCACCTGACTTCAACATTTATGGTGAAAATGTCATGAGGATGGCTTTAGATAGATGGGCCGGTGGAGTAACAGTGGCTGGTAGAAAAATCTCCAATTTAAGATTTGCTGATGACACTACACTTATAGCAGCAAATGACCAAGAAATATTTAATCTCCTGCGAAGAGTTGAGTACGAAACCAATAAAGTTGGTCTGAAAATCAATAAAGCTAAGACAAAAATAATGGTGGTCAACAGATTCCACACTATTCAACTGACTAACATGTTACAGGATTACCAGATAGTGGACAGTTTTGCCTATCTCGAGTTTAGTATAACTAACGATGGTAACTGTGAAGCAGAAGTTCGGAGACGTATTGGTATGGCAAAAAATGCGATGAGTCGCCTAACTAAAGTTTGGAAAGACAGATCTATCTCTCAAAATATCAAGATGAGACTGGTTAAAGCCCTTATATTCTCAATATTTCTATACGGGGCAGATACTTAGACTATTCGCGGATGCGAGCGCCAAAAAATTAATGCCTTTGAGATGTGGTGCTGGAGGAGAATGCTGCGAATACCATGGACAGCTCATAGGACAAACGTTTCCATTCGAAACCAACTCGAGATTAAAAAAAGGCTCTCCACAATGTCTGCAACGTATTTTGCAATTTTTCAGTCACGTGGTTCGCAGAGGTGACAATAGCTTGGAGAGATTAATTGTTTCTGGAAACGTTCTGGGGAATAGATCAAGAGGACGATCACCAACTAGATCCGACCAAATTAAGAATTCAGCTGGAAACATTCTGCGAAGCTCTCAGAGCAGCTGAAGATAGAGACCGATGGAGAAAAATTGTTAGGAATATTGGAAGAAATCACGTCCCTCAGTAATAGGGAAATCACAAGAGAGAGAGAGAGCGAGAGAGAGAGATCAAAACAGATATAGTTTTGTCGTCCCGTATTCTTAACAGTTCACAATAAATCTCATCTGGCCCTACTGCTTTTAGATTCAATACTTCGGATATAGATAATAATTATAATCATTGAGCTGGAAATATATTTTGCCAGAAGCCAATAAATTTGCAAAATATTTTGAACGTTAGTAAAATAAACTACAAATTTGTACTTATAAATAGGATCCAGTATGCAGTTTTTTATCTGCGAATAACATAAAAATCATTTGTTGTTAGTCAGAATTTTTAAGCATTATGAATAAAAAAATTAAAAAAGAGCATTAAAAACTAATTTTTCAAAAAAGTAAAAAAGTTTTACTTTTGTTAAACTAAGGGTGCTACAATAATAAATTTAATTGTAACGTACACAAAAATTTGGTGGTTTTAGGAAATCACAACCCCATACAGTTTTTATAGGTGCCACATATTTCGTAACTGATTTCGTTTTTTTTTTCCAGGTGCTCTTGACATAAGAAAGCCACGTATCTATTTTTACAGGGCCGCATTTAGGTTAATTGACACCCTAGGCAATTCTCTAGTAGCCGCCCTTCAAATATGTACCATTTTTGCAAAAAAAAATTGCAAGCCGAATTTTTTATTTAAATAAAAATACATTACAAATGGATTTAAATTACGATGTTTATATACATATAACAGAAAAAATTGTCATTCCAGTTCGATCACATCAGAGATTTCTTCCTTGATTTTTCTTTGGAAAAATCATCTATAACGTCGTCATAATTTATCGCCTTCGTTTTGTCACTTTCTATGGACAAAATCGACAAATTGTTAAGACGTTCTTGCTTCATAATTGACCGGAAATTATTTTTAATTCTTGACGTTTTCGAGAATGACCTTTCAGCGGACACGTTGGCAAACTGGGAAGCACAAATAAATACGCAAAGCAATGTCACAATTAGGGAAAATATCTTTCAATCCACTCTTCTTTAAATATGTCAATTTGTGATATTATTTGGATGTAGTGTCCAAATGACCCTTTAAGTCATGTATGAATGATGTATCTAGGTCGTCTTTATAAATTTGTATCAGATGTTCAGCTTTTTTAATAATTTCTTCATTGTTTAATTTTGGCAAATCTGTTATAACACGAAAACGTTGATAAATAAGTCGATAAGAATCCAGACGTCTATTCAGGTCTCTTATCAGAGTGTCGATTATAATATAGAATGTGTGGATTTTCATCTCATCACTAGCTAAAAATTTAGTTTATCATCGGTCCCCTCGTCAAATTAAATTTTTCTTTTTCTCTTTTTTATTTCTTTATCTGTTTTATTTGGGAACTTTTTTTGCTTTCTCTTCATAAATAGCAAAATTATTTCTAATTGAGGTAAAGTAATTTGAAAGAGCTTCATATTCTTTAACGACAGAACCCAGAGCCATTGCAGTACTCTGGACATACTTATTGGATAGGTTCATTTTTTCAAATACAGAAAGTGCTTGATGTTTCACAGCTGCAGTTTGTCATTCGTCGTTAGAGATATTAAAAAGCGCATTTTTTATTTCGCTGAAGCCAGTGTATAACGCTATAACGTATATAAAGGTGATTTTAAGTTGTCAGTCAAAATTTTCCATCTATATGTGGAAGCCGAGAAAAATGTATATAATTCTTGTAAAAAGTGAAAAAGGAAGTGTGTTCAGACAGGATTCTGCTGCCAAAGATCCTGCCAAATTGAGAGAATGTCCAGAACAAGGTACGTACTCAGCAATTTTATTGTGATTTTTTATTCTGGCCTGAAGCCCTGAATATTTGCGTACAATCCTCTAAAGTCGAAATCACTGCCGTTTCCAAAGCAGCAGATTTGTGACCTTTATGAAAATGATTTTTATTTTAATATGTAAAATACTTTTCAATTCAATCAATGATATCGTTTAATTTATATTTTTTAGCTTGGTTGCTTTTGTTATACCCTGTATCATAATAAGTATGCTTATTTTCTTTGGAATATAATTACATATTTTGTCACATTTTTAAAAAATACTATACTGTCTAATAGATTTCTCCAAAATAATTTTAACTTTCCACTCATTTCTAAAAAAGAAAAAGCTTCATGTTTTCTTGTACAACAAAAACATTTTAAATGAGTGTTTATTTCTATGTGAAGTGTTTTTACAGCGCTTAACTCAAGTTATGTTAAAAATAGATGAACTAAATCTTACTTTGACATCACATAATAAATGTACGATATTATAAAATAGAAACTGAAAATATATCATGAGATAGTGATCTGATCTTAGTTTAAAAAAATTTTAGGGTTTAATATTTTCTGCTTTATTAGTTATAGCCCTATAGTTACCTCACATTGCACATTATTTATGTTTACTAATATTTTTATTTATTTGATAAAATTATTGTTTCTCTGTGAGATCTCTACATCATTCTTAAGTGTTATACTTAAAAATTGGGTAATATCCCACCCGAACTACTAAAATACGGAATCAATAGACTATACAGGCAGCAAACGTATAAATGGAGAGAATACAACGTCAGGGTGGAGAACATCGGTTATATCAACCATACATAAAAAGGAAGCTAAAGACATATATGACAACTACCGAGAAATAGCAGTGTTAGGCACTATCTCGAGAGTTTTATGGAAAATTAATAAAAAAGAGAATAGGGGGAGAATACAGTGATATGGAGGCCAAAGACCAAGCTGGCTTCAAAATAGGTAGATCAACTATTGACTGTCTTTGTACGACTACCCAACTTTAGAAAAAAAACGGCACGAAACCAAGCAATATACCTCCCATACATATACTTGCGAGCAAAAAAATTTACTCACTTGATGAATTGTAGTTTATGCTTAGTAATAATTTTATGTTCTGTTACTTTAAATTAAAACATCTAATTCAAAAAAATATTATCTATTATAATGCTTCCAAAAAATAATTATTTTATGCTAATTGCCAACGTGTTTTTTAAAGTTTGCCTACTTCTGTACGGCACAGGGAATGCAGCAAATATTTTATGCATTCTATGTAATGTAGACCTCTACAAATTAGTCGGTGGTCGTCTCAGTTCCTTGTCAAACGTTAACGTTTGAGTACACTTCAAAGCGCAGTAAATAAATATTTTACAAATAGATACTTTACCAGTGAAGGCAACCCAGGTAATTTCATAATTACGAGTATCAGAGGACTGTCGCCGGTCGTCTACTTATGACGCAGTCTCAAGGACTTACCTTTGATACCAGGAGACTGGTAGCTACAGTCAACGAACAGGTTCTGGTATGCGACGTGTAATAACCGAGAGGGACGATCACTTCATTGTCTCGAGTGCCTTGCGTAATTGGCACTAGATAGGAGTTGAGCTTCAACAATCCTTGAGGAAAGTACGAGGTGTCACCGTCACCCAGTGGACAGTTAGGAGAAGACTTAAGGTTGCCACTTTGACTCCCAGATGAAATAACACAGGGCCCAAATTGAATGCACGTCAGAAACAAGCTCGACTTCAGTTTGCCCGAGAACACGTCAATTGGGACCTTGGCCAATGTAGCAGAGTTTTATTCTCTGATGAGAGTCGACTGTGCTTGTATAACAATGACAGAAGACGACGCGTCTATCGGAGGCGGATACTCGGAGAACGATTTTCCCAGTGCTGCAGTGTCGAAACAGTGAGCTATGGAGGTGGTTCGTGTATATTTTGGGGTGGTATATCTTTAGAAGGAAAAGCAAAGCTTCTGTTCCGGCCCGGTGATGGTCGCGAAGGGGGTTTGACAGTGGATCGTTACATTACGGATATTCTCCAAGACCATGTTGTTCCTTATGCCAGCTACATAGGCGACGGATTCTTGCTAATGCATAATAACGCTCGATGTCACACAGCGCGGATTACGAAAGATTACCTAGCCAACAACAATATAACAACAATGGACTCGCCTCCATTGAATCCGGATATGAATCTCATCGAGCATTTATGGGATGAACTTAAAGTAGGGTTTGGGTCCATAATCCAGCACCATCGACAGTGGCGGAGCTAAAAACTGCATTCGGTGAAGATGGGAAGCGATTCTTCAGAAATCAGTCAGAAACTTAATAAGGTCCTTAAGAAATCTCATGGAAAGTATAATACAACTAGAAGGAAAAACTCAGTATTAATTTTGATTTTTTATGTTAATTTACTTTTATATTCATTACATGATGACTTTCATTCATAACATGTATTCTCACATATAATATTAAGTTATCTTTGTTATGTTCTTTATTTACTAACTTTACAAATATTGCTGTCATTGTAATAAAATTACGTCTGCTCACGATATTTTACTTCTAATTTTACGTATGTGGATATTCACTGGCCAAACAGCGTAGTCAAAAAATATAACTTATTTTACTTTTGAGTTTTTACTCACCATAGTAGATCTTCGAAAAACATAAGACACAACAAAAACTATGGGAAGCTTTAGAAAAAATAAAATCAATTTAACTTATATCGAGACAGTGCAAGAAATCTATAAAAATTACACGAGTAAAATAAAGATAGGCCAAGAGATATCCAAAGGATTTGTGATAGACAAAGGATTTAAACGACACCAAATTGTACACACTATGCTTTGCAGACGACCAATTGGTCTTGGCTCAGGACTAAGAAGATTTAGAATACATGATACGCAAACTTATTCTAGAATATCAGAAATGGGGCTTAGAAGTAAATGTCAAAAAACAACAGAATACATGTGTATAGGAGGAGAATAACAAAATTTAATTTTGGAAGAGCAACACCAACAAATAAATCACTGTAAAATGTATAAATATCTAGGCATACACATAACCAATGACGACAATTTGGATAAAGAGTTTAAACACAGAAATAATCAGGAAAGACAAGTAATTCGACAATTAAATAGCATACTGTGGAATAGTGCAATTTCGAGAGAAAATAAACACAGAATCTATAACAGCATTGTAAAAGCATTGTTACATATGAAAGGAAAATATGGCCACCGAAGGAGAAAGCTATAAAGACTTTGGAAGCAACAGAAATAGATTATTGAAGGAGAGGGGACGATAAATTAACAAATATACAGGGTAAGTAACGAGATAATTCAAGAAATCATAGGCGTTAAACATATAATAACAGAGGATATCAGAACATCAGAATCAACCAAGTAAGACTACTAAGAGAAACCTTCATTTTCAGTTATTGAGTATGCAGTTTTAATTTACTTTTTACCATACCTCGACCTAAAGTAATCAGAGCATGACAAAAAATAGCGTATCCTACTCGGGAGTAAACAAAGGCTTCGTTATATAAAATTTTGGGGAGTGCAACAGTCCGCATGACTACTATCTGTATAATGAAATTAGCGAGTGCAGAAAACTGCATCTGTATATTTTACGTCAATTGTGGGATGAGACAATATAATAGAAATTACTATATTTAAATGGGAATAAGCCACAATTAAAGGTTAAACTAAGTTTATTGACAAAGAATTGCATTTATAAAATACCTTGTGAATGCGATCAGTTTTATTTAGGGTATTAAATGTTAGAATAAGTGAACATCAATTTTATATTAAAAATAGAGAATTTAATAGATCTCGTTGATCTCAAATATATAAACACGCATGGGATAATGAATATAGGGTTCTATGGAATAATTCAAATATAGTCCTGAAAGAAACGGATGGTAAAAAGAGAAAAATCAAAGAGGCGGCTCTAATTATTCGCAAATTCTTCGGCAGAATGTAGTAGGATCTGGTTACCCATATTAAAAGAAGAAGTTATTAAAAGGAAAATACCAATATTAGTAAGTCAGTAACATATAGAGGATACATCATTTATGTTTTTTAAATAACAAACATATAAAATCAGAATTTGGTGTTTATTGAAAGTAAACTAAATGCACGGCCAAATACTTACCATATTAGGAGGTTTTTTTTCCTGGTTTTATTCTCGTAATTTAGTATGGAATCACTAACAGGAGATTTTTACTGTCATCATGGCATGTGTTTGTCTTTTTAAAGACGAATTACATGCTATAATTTTTTCTGGCGGATATTATCAAGTTAAAGTTGATTTCATGTAATCGAATGAACTATCTTACAAGTAAAGTCGTCCCAGGAACGCAACTCAACAATATTGGCAATATCATTTTAAAGTCGTCTACTTTAAAATGTATAATGCATCTCTAAATTGTCAATATAAATGAGTCAGATAAAATTAAATTATTAGAAGAATTTTTCACCAATTTTTTTTTAATTGTGGCTTATTCCCATTTAAATAGTAATTACTTTAAAATGCCACAAGAAAATAGCTTTAGAATATTAATATAATAGAATCAGCGGATATTGATACTCACGGCGCCGTCGCCCGAATCGTAAAAATGGTCTATGCAGTGACAATGGAAATAGAGTAATAGAATTTGCAGCTCCCAATGACATGGTCGTTGGAAGTAGCTTTCAACGACCCACACAAAAATATTTATAAAATAACATGGACTTCGCCTGATATAACAACAAAAAATCAAATAGATCACATCCTGATAGAAACCAGGTACTTCTCTAATCTAATGGATGTACGTACTTATACTAGGGCTAATATAGGTTCAGACCACTTTTTGGTAGGCGCAAAAATAAGAGCAAGAATTTCAAATGCAAAAAAGGACAAGAAAAACACTCCTTCCAATTTAAAACTCTTGAAAGAGCCCCATGTTGCAGTTTCGCAACTGTTAATAAACATTTATTAAATATTAAGACTTTTCTGGTAGTTTTGATTCTCCCCGTATATCAAGATTTCATGTACAAGGGTGCATCTGGGTTGAAAACTACATGCTACGAGACGGGCAATCTGCAAAATGACACAGATGTGTATTCGAGATAAGCGATGCATCTACACAATCGGAGTCGAGTTTTATCTCTCAAACCACACACATGTGTGTGCGTTTGGGTTAAGAGTACCTTAAGACACTTGCCAGCGGCCCTTTGACCGAGGAAGTCGGTTTGATGCAGAAAAGTTGCATTAGAAATTTTGTGGTTCCTGTTATTCGTCGGTGAAGACATATTTTTTGCGGTGGCCGGAGTGCCATCTTCTCATTGGGTAAGGAACAATACCATAATTTTGTTGCTGCATGGGCTAAGTACGTTTATTTGGTGCCCAATTATTACATATTGTGTCGCGATGTTGAACTTTTGAACTTTATTCAGAACATTAAACGTTGTCAATTGGACATTTTGCTTTTGTTTTGTGTAATATTTACTCTATTCTTATTTTTTGTAATATGTCATTCCCGATTATAATTTGAATTGAGTTTAAATATTTGTATTTGAATATATAATTTGAGTTGAGTTTGATATAATTCATATATGATATTTTTGATTGCATTTTGTGTAACTGTATTAACAAGGTTTATTCATTTTATTACGAATTAAGTATATTATAATATGTGCGTATATTTTTCACTCTTTCACGTTTAATATCAATTTTTTTATATGACATGTATATTCATATTTTTATTTCTTTTTTGTATAATATTATTTCTATCTATGGTTTGTTTATGGTTCTCTTTTTGTGTGTCGTTACGTATTGATTAATATTTAAGTTTGTACTACATATATTCTTCTTCTTTTAAGTAATATATTCTTCCTTATTTATAGTTGTATATTGGGTTATGTGTATTTATGTTTAATTTCACCTTCTTGTTTAAAATAGAGTTTTATACAGTCCACTGGTTTTCATTTCTTTTCTTTATTTGAATATACATAACCAATCCGAAAGGAGGAAACCAGCGAGTTCTAGATTGAACAGAATATCTTCTCTCCCCCTTCAGGATGACCAAAATTGTTATATTGAGGTCATCGTATGTGCAGAACGCAACATAATGGTCCTTCGAGCCGGATTTTCTTCTTCTTTTTCTGTTTTTTTGTTTGTTTAGGTTTCTCTGATAGTAGATACCTTTTTTCCATGTTCTTTTTCATGTGTAGTTGCGGTTTCCTTATGATAGGAGCCTTGTCGGTTATGATAACAATTTTATTTGTCTTGCTCACGGGTTCCTTATGGTAGGAGCCTAGTTGGTTGTGATAACTATTTGTTGGGGTATTTCTTTTATCTAAAAAGTTACCCAGTCGTCTGCCGAAAGACGATACCTAGTCTGATGAAAGACTATTTCTTTGGCGAGGTTCTCTTATGCTAGAGACCTTATTGCGGTTATCACAACCATAGTATAGTTGGGGTATTTCTTTTATCTGAAAAGATACCCAGTCGTCTGCCGAAAGACGATACCTAGTCTGCTGAAAGACTATTTCTTTGTCGAGGTTCTCTTATGCTAGAGACCTTATTGCGGTTATCACAACCATAGTATAGTTGGGGTATTTCTTTTATCTGAAAAGATACCCACTCGTCTTCCGAAAGACGATACCTAGTCTGCCGAAAGACTATTTCTTTATCGAGGTTCTCTTATGGTAGAGACCTTATTGCGGTTATCACAACCATAGTATAGTCGGGTATTTCTTTTAGCTGGAAAAGATACAAAGTCGTCTGCCGAAAGACGATACCTAGTCTGCCGAAAGACTATTTCGTTATCGAGGTTCTCTTATGCTAGAGACCTTATTGCGGTTATCACAACCATAGTATAGTCGGGTTTTCTTTTATCTGAAAAGTTGCCCAGTCTGCCGAAAGACATTTTACTTTTTACGTTGTACAAGGTTTATTTACTGTATACCTTTTTGCGGTTATCATAACTATATAGTCAGGTATTTTCTTTTATGTAAAAAGATACCTACTCGTCTGCCGAATGACGATACCTAGTCTGCCGAAAGACTATTTCTTCTTTACATTCTTTGTTCCAGGTGCTCTTCTGACAGAGACCTTCTTTTCGTGGTTGTTATAACCCTTTATTGTATATATAATTCTTTTCTACTAAAAGATACCTAGTCTGCCGAAAGACTATTTCTTTTTTACATTGCTTTTTCGAGGTTCTCTTCTGACAGAGGCCTTTTTTGCGGTTATACCCATTTTACATTACGGTATATCTTTTATACTAAAAGATATCCAGTTGTCTGCAAAAAGACGATTTTGTACTTTACATTAATTAATTTTCAAGGTGCTCTTTTTACAGAGACCTTTTTAAGGTTTTTATAACCATCTTACATTGAGACTTCTTTTATACTGAAAGATAACTAGTCTGTCGAAAGACTATTTCTTTTCTATATACTTTATTTCGGGTTTGTATACCCATTTCTTGCTGATTTTTTCATAGTGCTTTTAGTGGAGTATTTCTTTTGTATAAGCATATACTCAGTCTGCCGAAAGACATTCTTACTTTTACTTGTTTAGGGTTTTCTTATGCTAGAGACCTTATTACGGTTAGTATAACCATTTACATTGGGGTATTTATTTTATGAAAAAAGATACCCAGCCTGTAGAGACATTTCTTCTTTTGTATTCGTTAGTGTTTGTGAGGGTGGAAAAAGTATTTTCGGTTATTACAACCATTTTTTTTTGTGTTTAATTCCTCCTGATTGTAGGGACATTAGTAACAGATTGTAATCGTTTTATCTTGGGATATATCTTTTCCTTGATAAGATACCTGGTCTGTGGAGACTGTTCTTTTTTATTTTATTTGTAGTTGTCTTATTATAGAGACCTGTTTCGACTAATACAAGTATCTCTTTGGTTTGTTTCTGTAAAAAATCCAGGGATTTACAATTACTCTTACTCATTCACAATCTTTTTCTTGTTTGTCTTGTGAGTTTTAAATATAAGCTGCTCCATTTTTGTCTAAACAATGGACACCCTCAAATTCAAGAGACGGTCTGCAAAGAATGCAATTATTCGTCACTGTAATTGGATTGCAGAAAATGTTTCATTGGTCGATATTGATTATCTTTTGAAAGTTCGTCGTGAGTATTTACAGGTTGAATATGATAAATATGAATGCGCACAGGATGCAATCGAGAATTTATTGGTAGATTCCGCTGAAGATAGCGAGGATCGAAACATTGTAGATGATTTGTTTTGTAAGGCAATGGGACTTATAATATGGGAGCCCGTCCTCTCATCCTTTACGTATTATAAAGTAGGTAGTGCATCCCATTGTTCTTCTAGGTTACATGTGGGGGAAAGACCTTCCACACTTATTTCAGATTTATGCCATCTACTCAATGTAGTTAAATCTTCTCAAAATCATATGTCAAAAGACTCATCTTTTTCAAATCCTCAACCTTCTTTCGAGACATCCACGTCTCAAACACCTCGTGTGATGGCGCCTAGTTCGTCAGGTCAGCTATCCTCGACTTTAGCTCATGTAGATACTGTCCCTAAGGCGTTACCTACGGGCCTTAGCAGTATTGCATATTCCCTTCCACCTGTTGCAGTGGTAAATGATAGAGAGTCCTACAAGACTCGTGACGCTCATACAAGCACGAGTTCTTTTACGGGGCTATCCTTTAATAATGTACATCTCTCTGGACCTCAGGTCCATTCTAATATTCAATCCTTACCCAAGGATTTTTCTTTGCACGACTTACATGATGGGGTGTCTGATAATGACGCTGCCAATACAGCTTCGCTGGGAGCTAACCCCGATACACTTGCTCGATCAAAATCTTGGCATTGTGAGCCAAAATTCTTGTCGTCTCGAGACAGAGACAATTTTAAAGAATCTAATAACTTAGATATTGCGACCATAATTGGGTCAAAAGTTCCTAGAGTGGCATTACACCCATCTCTAGATTTAGCATTCGGAGTACATATTGTTACGATAAATTCTGACCCAAAACCGTAAATATATTTATTACTAATATTTTCATTCATTCACGTATTTTTTAGGTAATGCCTACCTGACACACGATGGGTCCCCCTTTGTAATAAAAACAACAATTCGAACCTCCTGGAGACAAGCCGATTTAACCATACCGGTTTTGAGAACAATTCGCCGCTCTGTCTAGTCGACGAGAAGGCCGTAGACGTTTCTAGTCTAACAGTAGTGAATATATAACAGGACTTTTTGGAGAATAGAGAACAGTTAATTCTGAAGACGCGCTCGTGATATTTATTGTTACGCTCGCCTTTTAATAAATTATGTATTTTTAGTGATAAATAAATTAATATCAGTTATTGTGCTTTTTAATAAATTACGATAAGAACCCTTCGATAAAGACATTATAAATTAAAGACATAACAATTAATAAATTCACAACAAATGGTGTCAGAACAGTGGAATACTTAAGATAAATTGCGAAAATAAATTACAAGTGAATATAAAATAAATTGTGAAAATGGCTACTTTTTATGAGCTGACAGTGACTAATTTAAGAAGACATCTTGAGGACAGAGAATTAGCTTCTACCGGAAAAAAGGCTAAGTTAGTCCAACGACTAAAGAACGCTTTGCTAGAAGAAGGACTAGATCCAGAGACCTATATATTTGAAGATGCTGTCCTCTCGTCGATTTCGAAAGTTTCCGGCGACATCGCATCATTGGAGAACAAAGTTTCTGGCGATATTTCGAAAGTTTCTGGTGACATCGCATCATTAGAGAACAAAAGTTTCTGACGATATTTCGAAAGTTTCTTCTGATGTAGCCAAAGTTTCTGGTGATGTAGCCAAAGTTTCCGGCGACATCGCTTCGTTGGAAGACAAAGTTTCTAACGAGATTTCTTCGCTGGAAAGCAAAGTCTCTGCTAACATCTCTTCGGAAATCTCTAAAGTCACTTCTGAGATGTCTGCCCTCGACGATAGAATATCTTCGTTAAAAAATCAAGTTGCTGCCGATATGTTGGCCTTCGAAGAAAAGATGAAAGAAATGGAAAGGAAGATGGAGGAAACAGGGACAGCAGAGAGAGGTAACAATCCGATTACAGTGGAGATAAAAGAAGACGAGACGAAATGTAAGTTGGAGACACTGCCGAAATTTGAAGGAAGTGGAGGTTCTATTCATGTTAAAGTCCCAACTTTCGATGGAAAATCGTCATGGAACAACTACATGAAACAGTTCGAATCAGCCGCAAGAGCAAATGGATGGTCTGAAAAAGAAAAGGCGGTAAACCTGACTATCGCTCTTCGAGGAGATGCCTTAGATGTGCTTCAGACCATAGCCGTAGAGGAGACCGATGATTTCGAACAACTGAAGAAGAGGTTAAATATGCGATATGGCCACGAACATTTGGAGCATGTATATCAGTTGCAGCTTAAAAATCGTAGACAGAAGAAAGATGAGGCTCTTCAAGAATATGAGGTAGATATTGCCAGATTAGTACGATATGCTTACCCAACAGCTCCCGAAGACATGATGGAAAAATTGGCCGTTCAAACGTTTATTGATGGTCTTCGTGATCATGAAATGCAGAGAACACTACGATTAGCTCGTCACAAGACGCTGGTTGATGTCTTATCCGCCGCCCTCGAATACGAGTCAGCTACGCAGGCCTCTGGCGGGTACAGTAAAGTTAGGACTGTAAAAGAGGAAGGAGATGAAGATAAACTTGACCAGTTCGTTAATATGATAAAAAGCATGACATACAAGAAAACGAAGACCATCAGATGCTGGAATTGTGGCGAAATAGGACACGTACGAAGCTCCTGTAAGCACCCTAGATACGACGCAAATCAAGAAACTCACCATCAGGAAAACTAGAACGGGTCAGCCTTAGGGGGGCAGCCTCGACCCAGAACTTTTCCAAAGACCCTCTCATACTAATAGCTTCTTTGAAATGTCGTGAAGATAGTGTATATGTAGATGGAGAAATAAATGGTAAAAGACATACGTTGTTGGTGGATACCGGAGCGACCAGAACCATTATACGTCCAACAGTTATAAACAGCCGTAAGAAACTGTTACCAACGAGGTTGCGACTTCGGACCGCTACAGGTGAAAAAGCCAACATTCGTGGAGAAATCCAGGTACAATTGGGAATTGGAGCAGAAAAGTTCGTCCATACTGTTATAGTTGCTGACATCGAAGAGGATGTTATATTAGGAATGGACGTAATGAATATACATGGATTCCAATTGGATTTTAAGAATAAGGTAATCAAAGTTGGCAACGAGGAGGTATTTCTTCATCCACATAATGACAACACTGTGCAAGCAGCCATTACAGAAGATACAGTCGTGCCTGCGAGAAGCGAAACGATCATGGTAGCGCGACTACAGGGAATTGTAGACGAAGGGAGACCTGTTATGATGGAGTCTTGGAACCACGACGATGAGGTTGGCCGTGGAATCATAATTGGAAAGGAATTGGTGACTTCGGCTAAAGAAATTCCTGTGAGACTTATCAATGTCAACGACTACCCAGTGACCATAAAGAAAGAGACAAAAGTAGGAACTTGTGTACCTGTGACATCCATAATCCGTCAGGCGACAACATCTGATAATTCCAACGACAAATTCGACCAAATGGTTGCAGTTGCAGGACAGTCTCTAAATCAGATGGAGAAAAGGAAATTAAGGGAATTTCTTTGGCAGTATCGTGATATTTTCGTAACGAAAGGAGGAAAGACGGGAAGAACTACCGTTGTTAAGCATAAAATTGATACTGGTAATGCTAAGCCAATTCGTCAAACAGCTCGACGATTACCACAGGCGAAGAGAGAGGAAGCTGAAACGATTGTTCAGGAAATGAAGAAAGACGGGGTGATAGAACCTTCTACGAGTCCATGGGTCTCTCCGGTGGTCCTGGTTAAGAAGAAAGACGGAACGACGAGGTTCTGTGTGGATTACCGTTTGCTGAACAACGTTACCAAGAAAGATAGTTATCCTCTGCCTCGGATCGATGACACATTGGGTACATTGGCTGGAAGTAAATTGTTTTCTACTTTAGATTTGAAGTCTGGATACTGGCAGGTAGAAATGGACCCAGTCGATAAAGAAAAGACAGCCTTCACCACAGGATCTGGATTGTGGCAATTCAACGTTATGCCATTTGGACTTTGTAATGCTCCTGCGACATTTGAGAGGCTTATGGAAAATGTGTTGAGAGGGTTATCTTGGAAAACATGCCTGGTTTATTTAGATGACATAATCGTCTTGGGGGAGACATTCGAAGATCATTTGAGGAATTTAGAAAACGCACCAGGGTTGGCATCCGTCTTTCGAAGGAAGTTTGGTCGAGTTGCAGAACTTCAATGCCAAGTGCCAGCTCCCGGTAAAACCTTGAAACTCCAAGATGCATCACGTTACCTTTTCTACCTGGTAACAAAAGACACTGCCCGTGACCAACCTACCTACCGAGATGTATGGGAAGCCTTACTTCAATTGAGAGAGCACGTACTGGAGTCCGACGAGCAAAAGTTAGCCATGCCAAAGTTGGAGTGCCGCCAATTAAATTGGAGGGTTATCCGAAATATGGTGGAAGAGATCTTTAAAGACACCGAAGTCCAGGTGTTAGTCTGTTGCAATCCGCATAGTTACTGTGCGGAGAGAAAACCGTCCCTTGTCATTTTTATACAACTGGAAGTTGTAAAAGAGGGTCCAGTTGCCGATACCAGCTTACCGTTCCGGTTCCAGTCCCGACAAGGTTCCAGGAGGAACAATCTTTTAAGAGGGGGCAATGTTACGATAAATTCTGACCCAAAACCGTAAATATATTTATTACTAATATTTTCATTCATTCACGTATTTTTTAGGTAATGCCTACCTGACACACGATGGGTCCCCCTTTGTAATAAAAACAACAATTCGAACCTTCTGGAGACAAGCCGATTTAACCATACCGGTTTTGAGAACAACTCGCCGCTCTGTCTAGTCGACGAGAAGGCCGTAGACGTTTCTAGTCTAACAGTAGTGAATATATAACAGGACTTTTTGGAGAATAGAGAACAGTTAATTCTGAAGACGCGCTCGTGATATTTATTGTTACGCTCGCCTTTTAATAAATTATGTATTTTTAGTGATAAATAAATTAATATCAGTTATTGTGCTTTTTAATAAATTACGATAAGAACCCTTCGATAAAGACATTATAAATTAAAGACATAACAATTAATAAATTCACAACAATATGTTTAAAACGTACTACTATCTTTCTAGTTTACGCCGAGTAAAGGCATTTGTGTTTTGTTTCATCAGAAATCTTCGTAAAAAGCAAGCTGAATTGCTTATTGTTCAAGACTTAAAAAGTCTCTCGTTTCCTCGTATATTGGAATCGTTGCCATCCGGTATTGCCAATCCGGATAATCAGTTTGATATTTCGAATTTATTTCCAGAGAAAATTATTCACCGTGCGAAAGTTAGCGGTATGTTGAGGAATGCTACCATTCCTTATGCTCAAAAGCATCATTTTTTCTTTTCTTCGGACAATCTAGTTGTTTTAAAGATGTTTAAAACACACTTACAGTTGGGCCATGTAGGGCCCCAAGGTACGTCCAATTGTAGACATCATTTCGGACTTAGCTGTTGCACATTTTATAATGTTGAAAGTCCCATCCATCATTGTGTTACCTGTTCGAGATTTCTTTTTATTGTCATAGATTATGGGATATATTTTTTGCTTAAAGCTTGCGTAGCTTTATTTGTTTATGTATTTGCGCCACGTTATAAAAATAACGGTTTTAATGTTTGGAGAGTTAAGACATTTTCTTTTGACATTGTACGAATTCTTTAAAGTACAAAGAATTCTTAGAAGTCGCACCACTTTTGTTTTTCGTTCGTTTCAAAATTGCCTTATTATGTATAGAAAGCATTGTTTATTGAATAGCATAAATGTTCGTATTTTATCTATTCTCTTTATTTCTTCATCGCAATTTTGATTTATTCTAATTGACTAAGTCTACTACTCCACTCTACTCAACCTGAGATATAATTTGCTAATTGCTTTTCAAATTATCATAATTATCTTTTATGGATAAAGCTTATGGAAGAATATAGTTTCTTCATTTTACATTTTTGTCGTGATTATGTCTGTCTAGGTAGATTGCTAATATCTAGGGACAGTGTTATAATTCATACGATATTTCTTTTGCCTTTGCTGCTTATTCGTTTTGAATATTTTAGTGGCCATTCGGGCTACAAATATTCTATTTATTTGTCCTTAACTTGGATGTAGTTGCGGAGAACCATTTCCTTGGGTTTGTTAACCAGGATATTTGTCTTCTCCCATTTCCTTGCTTTTCGAGAACTATTAGAAGGTTATTTGTAGTATTTGTATTGAGTGCCGTCTCTCATCATGTGTCCGAGACATTCTGATTGTTGCCTTCTAATTATTTACATCACTTTTCTTTCTTTCCTCGTTCTTTTTCATACGGTCCCGTTGGTTAACTGGTCCGTTCATAATATCCTGAGGATTCGCTTGTATCGCCACATCTCGATGGCTTAAAGTTCATGTGTTGTATCCTAGGATAATAGAGGAATGCACTTCCTATAAGAGAGGAAATCTGTTTTATGTATAGTACTGAGAATTGTATAATTGTAGTGATGTATATTTAGTATGTAGTTATGTATTTCTATTCTATTATCGTTTGTTGTATAAGATTATTGTGGTATGTATAAGTTATTGTTCTTTGTGCTCTTTTGTAAATGTATAGCTTTGTAGGATTGTAAGTGTGGCGTTCGTTTCGTAACCGAAGAAGTGTTTACGGATTCCTAATTTGTACAGTGCGTCGGGAGTACAAAGTACAGTTATGTTTTATTGGCACGTATGCCAACGCGGGGAGAATGTTGCAGTTTCGCAACTGTTAATAAACATTTATTAAATATTAAGACTTTTCTGGTAGTTTTGATTCTCCCCGTATATCAAGATTTCATGTACAAGGGTGCATCTGGGTTGAAAACTACATGCTACGAGACGGGCAATCTGCAAAATGACACAGATGTGTATTCGAGATAAGCGATGCATCTACACAATCGGAGTCGAGTTTTATCTCTCAAACCACACACATGTGTGTGCGTTTGGGTTAAGAGTACCTTAAGACACTTGCCAGCGGTCCTTTGACCGAGGAAGTCGGTTTGATGCAGAAAAGTTGCATTAGAAATTTTGTGGTTCCTGTTATTCGTCGGTGAAGACATATTTTTTGCGGTGGCCGGAGTGCCATCTTCTCATTGGGTAAGGAACAATACCATAATTTTGTTGCTGCATGGGCTAAGTACGTTTATTTGGTGCCCAATTATTACATATTGTGTCGCGATGTTGAACTTTTGAACTTTATTCAGAACATTAAACGTTGTCAATTGGACATTTTGCTTTTGTTTTGTGTAATATTTACTCTATTCTTATTTTTTGTAATATGTCATTCCCGATTATAATTTGAATTGAGTTTAAATATTTGTATTTGAATATATAATTTGAGTTGAGTTTGATATAATTCATATATGATATTTTTGATTGCATTTTGTGTAACTGTATTAACAAGGTTTATTCATTTTATTACGAATTAAGTATATTATAATATGTGCGTATATTTTTCACTCTTTCACGTTTAATATCAATTTTTTTATATGACATATATATTCATATTTTTATTTCTTTTTTGTATAATATTATTTCTATCTATGGTTTGTTTATGGTTCTCTTTTTGTGTGTCGTTACGTATTGATTAATATTTAAGTTTGTACTACATATATTCTTCTTCTTTTAAGTAATATATTCTTCCTTATTTATAGTTGTATATTGGGTTATGTGTATTTATGTTTAATTTCACCTTCTTGTTTAAAATAGAGTTTTATACAGTCCACTGGTTTTCATTTCTTTTCTTTATTTGAATATACATACCCAATCCGAAAGGGGGAAACCAGCGAGTTCTAGATTGAACAGAATATCTTCTCTCCCCCTTCAGGATGACCAAAATTGTTATATTGAGGTCATCGTATGTGCAGAACGCAACACCCCATACACTAGAAAGGTATCAAAACTACCTTGAAAATGCAAACACAATAGATGAGAATTTAACAGCTAGCGAGCAATAGGATATATGTAGAAGAACAATTAAAAAAGCGACAGATGACGTCCTAGGACCAGAAGAACCCACTCCACGCAACGGTTGGTTCGATCATGAATGTGAAGATATCACTAAAAAAATTATGCATATATACTTATGCAACAAAAAAACACGAGATAAGGAGATAAGGAGAAAAACGGGCTTAAGAAAACCAAATTATGCAAGAGCTTTAATTACTAAAGGGAAGAAATGAAACTAGAAAGATCTATACCATTCTAAACAAGACAAGAAAAGAAGATGTGTAGGGAGAAAAATGGACATATAGTTAGTACCAGTAACGCAGTACAAAGCAGATGGCTAAGCACTTTCACAGAACTACTTGGTACCGAAGTGGAAAAAGATGTTTCACCCCAAAGATCAGAAATCCTACGTAGAACCTTCTTAAATATTGAAAGTGAGAGACGCAATCAGACACCTCAACAATAATAAGTCTCTAGGAGTGGACTGCATCCCTGCAGAGCTTATCAAACATGAAGATAACAGCATTATGCACCAAATTCGCAGTCAAATAGTGAAAAACTGGGAAGAAAAACAAATGCCAGAGGAATGGTGTACTGGAATCATATGTCCACTGCACAAAAAGGGAGATTTGTTGGAATGTAAAAATTATAGGGGTGTAACTCTTCTGAACACTATACAAAATATTCTACACCCCGTACTGCCGTTTAAGTACGTACAAGGAAGAACTCCTTGGTGAATATCGGAGCGGTTTTAGGCCAGGTAGGTCAATAATTGACCAGACTTATATACTACGTCAAATCTTGGAAAAAACGAATGAATTTTACATTGATACGTATCATGCTGACGTGTCTTCTTTTTAATATAGCATTAGAAAAGACTAAGAGATGCTGAGTTACACACCAGGGACACAATCTTTAGGTAAACGAATATTATGACTTACGCTGACGATTTGAATTTGATTGCACGCACCACGCGAGGAATTAAAGAGATGGTTTACAACTACTTTACGGCTGCACAAAATATGGGCCTTAAAATAAATAAGGAAAAAAGCAAAATGTTGGCGTCGATGCCAAATAACAAAGATAGAACTAGAAACGCCAAAGAAAATATTAGTATAGACCACTATAATTTTGAGGTAGTAAATAAGTTTACCTATCTGGGTTTTCTCATAACAAGCGATAATGACACATCTACAGAAGTAAAACGAAGGTACTGATTGCGAACAAATGTTATTTTGGAGTAAATAAGCAGTTAAAAAAAATAGAAATTTAAGCAACAAAACCAAACCAACAATTTATAGAACACTCGTCCTACCAGTGCTGACGGACCATCACCAAAACAGACGCAAATCGTCTGTTCGTCTTTGAAAGAAAAATAAACATCCAGACGAACCCCATTAGCAGCACCAGTAGGAAATAGGATTAGAGGTAGGCCAAGACTGAGATGGAGTGGTGGTATGGACGAGGACGCGAGGAAGATCGGCGCAACAAACTCTCAACGGTTGAAAATAGACTGGGGAAGGTGGAAACTCAAGTAGGGCTGTAGCACCACTGATGCTAATGATGTATTGATGTTAATGTCTATCCCTATTAAAATACATCTTGTTCCTCAGTAAAAATAGTTCCCTCCTATACACCTTAGCATTTGATAATTAATAACTCAACATCTTACATATATCTAATATCAAATTTCTCAGGTACTACATGTAGATTAAAAACATTGAGACGTTGAGCGCAATAGTGGCCCAACCCACAAATTTTCAGAATTTCACTTTTCAGCAGAAACAGCCTATAAATATTGCGAAGTTTAAAACACAATAACAGCCCAACCCTAATTTAGTTCCCCAGCCGAGAGATGTCAGTGTACTTCACTTTTGCATTTATATCATTTAGATAATTCATAGTGCACAAACAGTCCAAGCCACTTTGGGCCACTTTTGCATTTGGATTTAATCTGTGATTCACAATTTGTTGTATTTGGAAGTTTACGGTGTTTAAGTGCGGCAATCAGTGAGGCCTTTTTCGTGTCAAGTTTACTTAGAATGGTTTCTAACGATCAATATTACTCAGGTAATTACTGAATACCTAAATGTGAAAGGAGATGTTGAAAAAAATTTGAACCAGGAGAATATTTTTGTTGTAAAAAAAGTCATCTTAACTTTTCAAATGCACTCCGCGAAACTATATTTAAAAAATTTTATGCTTTAGAATCTCACAATTTACAAACAGTCCTACATTTTTGGACAAGTACCAGTTATTGCAAAAGAGCGTTCGTATTGCACATTTAATATCAATAAAGATCGGTTGCCTGTAAAGTCGGTTTTACGGGCGAAGATTTTACGTGACAACGTCTTTTTCTCGGTAGAATATTTATTGATATGAATATTATTAAATTGCACAATAGGAACAAGGAATTGAATGAAAATAAGAATTGCACAAATTTTAACTATAGAAATATATTTTGTTACTAAAACTACTGTTACTAAAAATACTAAAACATTGTACATGTAAACTTAAACTTAACTAATTTCTATTTGAGTGATTTTGTTGAGGATAGGACGATGATAGGAGAAATATGAAATGAAAGGAAGTGTTTCCGCTGTAATGTGTCTTGAACGCCAAGAACGCTCGAGAAAGACAGAGACACAAGCACGGAAGCACGCACCGATTCTCTCTCTCGTTCGGTGACTCACTGTAACAGACGTGAGCGGGCGTTACACTTTTTCATGAATGACTCCGAGCCACAACCTAATTTAAGACGTTGTCACGTCAAAAAGAAAAATACAAGACACTACTTCTTATCAGAAGAAAATTGACAAGAGCATAAGGCTTGCAAGCAGTTTTTTTAAATTGCATTGGGGGTTTCTGAGGAATAATAACTCGGGCACTTGCATCAAAAAAATTAAGAACCCCTTTGTTTTATTGCTGTGGTAAAGCAACGTTGGTAAATAAAACTTCTGCTTTGAAAAATGACGAAGTAAAAGATTTCATCAGCGAGTTTCCGGTTAATGAATCTTATTATTCTAGATAAAAAACCACGAATCGAAAGTATTAGGCTCCAAACATTGACATTACAAAAATGTACAATTTGTATAAGGCAGAAGTACTAAATTCCGTGTTCTATGTTCGTTTTTCGTCAAATTTTCGATGGAGACCTCAATTTATCCTTTCAAGCATCAGTATCAGATAATTGCCGCAAATGCGATGGCTTTGAAATTAAAATTAATGCAGCTAAGGCTAATGGTGAAAAATGTCAGACAAATAATGTGGAAAAAGAAATGCCCAGAGAAAGACTGAAGCCGTAGGAACCATTTGACTTAATAAAAACATTGGCGACGCCAGTTATTTCCACAGGTGTGATAGCACTGATAATAGAATATTAATTCCGAAAACGTTCTGTGATGTAACCCGAAAGGGTCCTTTTAAATAAATAAACCATTTTATAAAAAAAATTTTAATTAAATTTTTATAGCATATTATCTTCCGTCGGGCGTATGTATGGCTGCGCTGTAAAAGTAGTACGTTTTATTTGAAACGATCGCATTGAGAGTCATCAGGACGTGGCATATTATCATACACGTTGCGTTTCCAGCACGTAGAGTTTAGTTTCCGAAAAATATAATTTAAATGGTTTTAAATATGAACAACTCACACTGTCCGGAACGTATCATATCAGACACCTAACGTTTCCGTTCAGTATATTCGAAAACAATATTTTACTGATGTCGACGGCTACGTAACGAGTCGTAACCGATTGGTACGGATAATGCGATTTAGAGGTCCGTCGTTTTCCCCTCGTTGTTTATTTAGGTATTTGTTTGATTTTGATACAGAGTATTTAAAAAAATAATTTTCGAGGCTATTTTGTCATTTATGCATGTGTTTTTATTGCATTGTGACAATTAATCACGGAAGTGATAAACAATTAGGACTTTTGTACAGAAGTGATACATCTTCTTTTTAAAAATACTTTTTGGTTTGATATGTATGGTTTCGTTAAATGTAGTATTTTGTTTTTTAACTGAAGGTGTAATTAAATTTAAAACATATTCAACTGAATCCTATTCATTCCAAAATATCCATAATATTTTTCATCGTCATCAATTAATTCTTTGTATAAAGTCCAGTATTCACCTTTCTTCTTCCTTTCTCTTAGCATTGGATGTACTTCAAACCTTCTTTTTACTGCAGTTTTTCTTTCTTCACCGTTAAGTAGAAGAGCAATTGCACATAATTTTTGTCGAGAAAAGCGAGATCATATCCTCACCGAACCAAACTGAAACGTTCTATGTATGATGCGCAATGTGAACGCGCAGTCCGATTGCTGGACTGGAAACGCTACGTGCCGGAAACGATACATGCATGATAATATGCCGCGACCCATAGACTGAAGATGGTTTTAAAGAACTGGTTTACTGGAACAAGGTAATCAACTTTTATTTATGACTCCACTTGTCAGGCCCTACTGACTGCATCGACCTCTAAGTTTATTTAGATAATATATATATATATATATATATATATATATATATATATATATATATATATATATATATATATATATATATATATATATATATATAGCGATAGAGAAAGCAGAGAGAAACTTACTGACTGTACAAAATCAAAAATCTCTTACCGGTCATGGATATCGGAGACCACTAAGTTCTAAAGTGTTAAAAAGAAAAGAATATTTAAAAAAAACTTAATTTTTACTTCGAGTGTAATATTATTATTAGAAAATCTTTATTAACCGAAATATATTCATAAAATTGGAATTTCGTTAATATAGTTTATTTCCCAGTGACAAAAACTAATTGATATTTGTGTTAGTTTCAAATTTTGATCAGTTCTGTTTGTTTTTAATACCCTATCATCGGTTTTCGATTTCGAAAATTGACAGCTAATATTCAAAAGAGTTTATAAAAGGAGTGTATAGCTATGTGTATATATTATGCTTTATTAATTTGGATCGTAACTCACAAACGAAGTCGTTTATTTACTCAAAAATGTTAAATTCATCATAAACGCTAAATATTTATCTTTCTCTGAAATAATCCAAATAATATTTTTGAAAAATAAGTTAAAACGTGCTGATTCATGCATAGTAACAAACAATTTTAACAGTTGTCAATTTAGTTTAGTAGGTATTTATGATCCAAAACTGCGAATGAAGACTGATGAAAAACATTACTTTCATTATCTGAAGTTAATTGAACAATTCAATAAAACAAAAATATGAAATACTTATGACCGAATGACCAAAGCTGGGAAGAATAAAAATAAAATCCTCCATGGAGAGACAAAATGTCATATATAAAGTAATACTCCACTCATCAGAGACGAAAATGCCTTTGAACCACTAAAAATTTTTATTACTTTTACCCCCGGGCTTTCTCCTAAAACCCCACACACAGAGAGGAGAAAACGGAAAAAAATTAATTTACCAAGAATGTACGCACTAGAAAAAAATGTTTCAAAAAAAAATGTAGCTGAGATAATTTTGAACAAAAACGTTTATTAGTATTTTTTGAGTAGAATAAACCGTTCTTTTAGAAACAACGATTAACACGATCGGCGATTTTGAATGTCAGTTACGAGCGCGAAATCAATTTAAAATAAAATTTGTATCAATTCGACCGTAAAAATTCAATATCTTTTGATCAGAGTGTCCTATCAACAAAAATGTTATAAAAATTACTTAAAAAAGCTGCACCCTTTACCTTTAAAACACAGTTGTTTGATTTTTGTCGATAGGACAATCTGATCAAAAGATATCGATTTTTTACTGTCCTGTTGAGACAAATTTTATTTAACATTGATTTCGCGCGCCGAACTGACATTTAAAACCGCAGATCGCTTCAAGTGTTATTTCTAATAGAACGGTGCATTCTACGCAAAAAGTGCCAACAAACATTTTAGTTCAAAATTATCTCAGTTACATTTTTTATTTGAAACATTTTTTTCTATAGCGAACAGATTCTTTGTAAATCATTTTTTTGCGTTTTCATCCACCTACGAGGGGAGTTTTAGGGGGAAGCCTAGGGGCTAAAACGGTAAACTTTTTATAAAATAATTTTTATTTTAAAAATACCATGAGATGATAAATATCCAAGACCCTGTATAGGTTAAAAATGTATGAATATAATGTTTTATTTGTAATAAGTGTTTTCGGAGAACAGTGGATTTAAAACAGTGAATAGTTTCTAAGAACAATTCTTATATAGAAAAACAATTCGGGATTATTTAGAAAGTAAGAAAGCATTGTTTAAAATTTTACAAATAGTTATACATGGTTTTGTAGCAGATAAGAATTCAAAATTAATGTTAGATATAGAATGGGTTGTATATAATTTTCTTCGAAGGTAATGCTATAAACAGATGTTATCATTTACAAAGAGACATTTGCCTGTAGCAAAACAAAAGAAAGCTTAGTCGATATCATATCCTGTTAATTGGGAGAAAAACCAATTACAGTAAACACGCTTGATTTCTTGAAATTTAAAATTAGGAAAATTTGAAGTTTGGTAGTGGGATGAATCTGTATGAATGAATGTTGATTGGCTAGAAAGTACTAGGGGAAGAGAATAGGACAGTCGACTTGAAAATTAAATTCAATTTGGAAATTTGAATCATTGTGTTTTTAAGATCGAGAACGAGAAGTCCACTTTAAGAACAGTGTGTGGAATCATTATTGTGTTTTTAACAGCCAGAACAAAGTCCAGTTTGAGAACAGTGTGTGAAAAACAAGTATAAGTTTTTGTGTGTGAGTTTAAGTTGGTGAACGATTGAAGCAACTAGTTTACGCAGTGAATATTAATAACCGACAACAATTAATTGATAGAATTATACATTGTTGTAATACTATTAGAAACGATCCACAGAGTATCCGTAATTCAATACGTCAATTAACAATTCGGCAACAAAAATGTGTACAGGCTGCAGGGTTCCGTTTCGAAAATCTATTTTGAATTATTTTTATTTTGTTACCATTATTGTATCTTTTCCAGTTCTAATTTATGGGTTTATCATAACTATGTACATATTTTTAGTTTTTTTTTTTAAATTGTTCTTCGTTATTGTTAGTAGTTACTGTTTTTTGTTGTGCAGTGACTCAGTTTATCATTTCAATTAAAATGTTTGAAATTTATAACATTTGTTTAAATTAATACCTTATAATTTGATACTTCATTATGGTTGTTCTATTTTTGGTAAGATTTGATCGTTCACTAAAACTTTAATAAAAGTGCGACAACATTGTCGCATATGTCGTTTTCATTGGCTATTTATGTAGTTTGAAAATCACTTATTGCATTTTAAAAAAAATTTATACAGGGTGTAATATTTAATACGAATCCCTTATTTAATACGAATTTTTCCAAAGCCAGTCCTGGAATTTTTTAGTTTAGCTAATACCAGTCGAATGCTTGATAGTAGTGTACTGTATCATGGAAAAATTAAAAAAATCAAATGAGCCATATAAACACTACAGTAAAATGAAATAAATGGTCAATTACACAAATCACCCTGTTAATTAATAAAGAAGAGGAGTTGACATTTTTTAGTGGCCACATGATATGCTCCCTGAGGGACTCTACATATGGTAGAAGTATGTAAAGTTCCTCATGACTCACCCTGTATATATATATATTTTCTTTAGAGAGCTTTTTTTAGAGAGAAACTTATTACTCTGCAGAGTTATAAGTATTTAATTAAGGGATAAAAAGTTGTATTTATTGGCAAAACGTCTTTTAGCATTTTGATAAAAGGATTGGGATTTAAATACGAAAAGAACAATAGTCGAAGGACATAAGTTGAGCGCACTAGTGTTGCCGCTTTAAGAGCTAAGTTCCTTCGTAAATATATGGATAGAGACCTTGTTTTTTTGGAGGAAACATGGATTTATTCAAAGGGAAATAAAACAAGTGTACGTAAACCAGAATAGTATGATGGTAAATGTTTTATAATTTGATATAAGGTTGAAGCTCGAATAAATGAATTTTAATCAAATAAAAGGTAGATATCAAGCACAGTTTTTAGTGAATCTTGCCCAAGTACTTTCGCTCCTAGAGCATCTTCAGGGGCATTTCGTCAAAATTAGGCTATCCAACAATATATGGAGAATGTCATAAACATTAAATGATACATTAACACAACACGACACAAAGGACAAACAGTTTAAAAATTATTAAAAATCGACGAAGCTACATATTGGGTGGCATCAGGAGAGAGAATCATTCTCGAGTTTTAAAAAAAGTAAAATTTGTGAAAAGTTGTGTTTTGTGTTTGTGAAAAGATGTCCTACTGTGGTAGTAGGCAAAAGAAGTTGAAGAAATAGATGACATACTGTAAGTAAAAAACAGATGTATAGTTTATATTCGACCAAGTCGATCAATTGAGATATCCTTGTGTCTGAAGAGAAGGAGTTGTCCCTGCGGTTAAAAGTTTGAGTGAGGAGTTGATTAAAGATTAATGCAATTGAAGAATTGTTTTATCGAAAACGATATGCAGAGGAGAGAGCAGGCGTATTTGGAGAAACTGGGAAGTACGAGCGAGGTGAATAAGGAGAATAAGGTGGAGGCAGCCGTTTTGAAGACAAAATGTTAGTTTTGTTATTTCGTTAACAGAGACTAACAACCACGACCATATATTTAGATTAGAGTTATTTGGTTTTAATCGTTTGTTTTTCTTAATTGAAAATTAAAGTAAATATAACATGTTTGAGTCACTAGTAAAAAAGTAAACGAAAGAATAAAATAAGAGGTATTTGATTTGGATATAAGTTTATTAAATTTTTTATTAATAATTTTGGATGTATGATTTGATGGATGCTTGATTTTTTCATTATTCCGATTATGGTGCATGGTATGTTTTTTATTTGATGTTCTAAAATTATAATATTTGATTTATTTTGAAAATATATAACGCTTGCTTTATAATTTCATAGTTTTTTTCTGTAAAGTTATTTTTATTGTTATTATTTTCCTATTGCCTACTCTTTCCTAAAGGCAACTATAAAAAATACTTTGAAGCCACGTTTTTTTTTGTTAAATAGTAAAAGAGCCGTGAGATATCGTATTAAAATATATTTGTTTTGTCAAGGTAAGCTTAAGTAGATAATATCTAATAAATTGTAAAAACATGCATTTGAGCAAATCATAACAATATATAGTAATAATATAACATATTGCCCCTTAACTCAACTATAAATTAAAAACATAAAATAATTTTAAGTGTTAAATAAACTCACGTCAATGCCTAGAACGAAAATAGTTATCAACATATACACATCCATCTTCAGATATAACACTACCCGTAAAACTTTTAACGAAACACATCTGCTCGACCCAAATACCACCACAAATCTGAAAAATCAAATACAACTGGCGGAAAATTGGTTATTGCCGAAAAACAACGGAAAAACGGAATTAACTCAGGAAACCCGTTGATCTCTTCAACATAAATGCAGCTTGTACTGTTCGTTTAGTCAGATATAAAGAATGTTAACGTATGTAAGGATCTGGATTGGAGAGGCTTCATACAAATATTTATGTTAGGTATAGGTAATGTATTAGTGCTAGCTATAGATAGTTATACGTACTTATCGACTAGTCGACGGAAAATGTATTGAAATAAGTGTAATGATATACTTATCAAAATAATTAAAGGCCTGATTTACATGTTTAAGACCAAGACCGCACAGGAAAAAATAATAATACAGGAACTCGATGAATAGTAGAATATAGAAGAACTTGAAGACTATAATGGTTTTGTCATGTGTAAAAATAGATAATGGGTAATAGGTTTGTGGCTAATATTAATACATGGTGCACAAAAAACCAAGTATTTGAAAATATCTATCTTCCAAATATAAATTTCTGTATATTATGGCAATTCAAAATCGGGGTTATAAACATAATAAAAAAATAAAATAAACAATTTTTTTCAAAAAATAAAAAAAGGTTTGAGGTGACCACCCTTATTGCTCAGGGATATGAAAAATATATTATGACCAATTATCAGACCTACCTAATATACATGGAAAATTTCATAAAAATCAGTCACGCCGTTTCGGGAAGTATGGCAACTAACTCTGTGACACTAATATGGCTATTAAACAATAGGGATTGGTTATAGAAGGATTAAGGGGTTGTTTGTATTGTTTAATACCACATCATAAAAAAATAAAAATAAAAAATTTGCTTCAAAAAAATTTGGGTGAACCACTCTTTTATACCCCCTCAGGGGATAGATTATGACCTATTCTCAGATCTACAGAATATATATGTAAAATTTCGTAAAAATCGCCCCAGCCGTTTGGGAGGAGTATGGCACTCAGTGACACTAATATGGCTATTAAAAAGAGGTATTAGTAATAAAGGGGTGAAAATTAAGAGCTGTATGTATTTTTAATGCGACATCATAAAAATATAAAAAAAAAATTTTTTTAAAATAAAAAAAAATGTTTGAGGTGAACTACTCTTACATTTTAGCAGTATGAAAAATAAATAACAACCTATTTTTAGACCTGCAGAATGCACATGTAAAATTTCATAAAAATCGGTTCAGCCATTTCGGAGAAGTATGTCAACTAACTTTGTGACACTAATATGGCTGTTAAATAAAGGGGTTAGCAATAGAGGAGTGAAAATTAACGGCTGTATGTGTTTTTTAATGCTACTCATTCAATTGTTCTTCTTCTTCTTCCTCTTTATAAGCAATTCTGCTTGTTCATTGTCCGATTTATACCTCTATGGAAGGTTGTCACTTCATCTTTTGGTGACTTGTCTCTCACTATTTTAACGACACGTGCGTCCCCCATTCTGCTTTTGTGGTTTCCTTTTTTTTTCTATTTTGTGTCCATTCATTTATACACTGTACGTTACATTTTCTTTTAATGTATTCACTTCTCTTTCGATCTCTTAGCGTATTTTCTGTAATTCTTCTCAGTATGCTCATCTCTACCCTTTCCAGTAGCCTTTTTTTTGTGGCTGTGTCGTGTCTTGATTCTGAGGCATATGTCATTATTAGTCTTACATTCGTCTGGCTTTATAAATTCTTAAATTCATCTCAGTGTTAATGTGTTTGTTTCACCATACAGTGTTATTAAGGCATCCTGCCAGTCTATTTGCTTTTTGTACTTGTTTTCTTACTTCTTTGTCCAGTTCTCCATAGCTGGGCAGTATAATTCCAAGGTATTTTATTTCCATCACTTGTTTAATGCTGATTCCATCAATTTCTTGTCTTATTCCGCAGCCTATTTCTATAGGTTCTGTAAGTTGTCCATCCATTCTGACTTCCATTTTGTTGTTTTGGTAGATGTGTTCGATAATTTTTATAATATTTAGGGCAACTTCTCTATTATACAGAAGATAAATTACATCTTTGAGTCTTACTCTGTCAGATGCTTTCTTTAAGTCTATCAGATTATCAGATACAGAAATGCTGGTCTATTATACTCTAGTGATTTCTCAGTAATTTGCTTTATAACGAATATTGCATCTATACACGATCTTCCACTACAACCCTGTTATTCATCTGCTAAACGTATCCTCTAGTTCTTGTAAAATTTTAGTTGTAAGTTTTAGGGTAGTATATGACAAGTTTATACTCTGTAGTTTTCTGGCTGTTTTTTATTAAAAAACTAAAAAACTAAGTATAATTAGCTCGCCCGTTCTCCATTCTTACGGTATTTTATTGTGTTTTATAATCTTATTAATTAATTTTGAATTGTTCTGTCATTGCTACTCAACAATATTTTAGTAATTTGTTTAGTATCCCGTCTTTACCTGCTGCTTTTCTGTTCTTCAGCTTTTCAAGTATTCTACGAACTTCCTGTATAGTTATATTCTTCATATGTGGTAATTTCTGGTATTTCCGGTTCTAGCGTCGTTTGTTCTTCCTCTGTATAGAGATTTTTTAGGTAATCAATCCACGTATCCTTTTCTATGTGTTTTGGTTCTATTAATTCCTTTACCTCCGCTCTTTGACCTCTTATAAAGAGCCATATTTCCTTTTGCAAACCATAAAAATCATGTTCCATTTCTTTCGAAAAGCATTCCCAGTGATCATTTTTTATTTTTCCTACAAGTGCATGTGTTTCGTTTCTAATTGTCTTGTAATTATTGTATGCCTTTTGTGTTTTGATTGACATGTATTTCAGGTAAGCTTTTTTCTTTTCTTTACTTCACTTATGTACAAAACTATGGAGTTCTTCACCTTGGGAACGATTTATTTTTATTTATATTTCTTTCACCAAGAGCTTCCTTGGCAGAGGCTAAGATATTAGAATTAATTTTTACTCAGCTTTCTTCGCCTCCATTACTTTCTGTGAGTCATCCCATAAGCTTTCAACTTGTATGCTTGTGGTGTATTCTGGTATTTTTTATCACATATATGTGTTAATTCGGTTATTCGGATTTTGCACAATACCAATTTATGATCGCTTCCTATTTCTGCTGATGTTAGTGCTCTTACATCCAAGATTTGAGAGGGGTGTAACTCTCTATTCGATGGAATATAGTCTATTATAGATCTTGGTGCTCTAGTATTTCCAAAAGTGTATTTGTATTGTTCTTTGTGAGGAAAAAATGTATTATTAATACGTATTTTGTTTATGTTGCAGAGGTCCGTCAGAAGGTCTCCGTTTTGATTTCTTATATTTTCATTATATTGCTGTTTTATTCCTGGAACTATATCATTGCCAACACGGGTGTTAAAATTACCCATAATGATTATATATTCATTATTTGGGGTCACGTTTAATACAGTCTGAAAGTGTTCTTAAAAGTTTTCCGTTGTGTTGGTATTTCTGTTTTTCTCTAGTGCATTGATTGCTATCACATTCATAGATTTGAAATCTAGTTTAACTTTTACACTTACTATTCTTTCAGAGGTATATTTACATTCTTGTCCTTATTGTAAAAAGTTTCTGTGTACTAACAAGGCGACTTCTTCTTTGGCTGTGGTTTCTTTCGCAACACCACTATAAATAAACTTCTTGCTGTAAACCAAGTAAACATAAAATATGATCTGGTACACTAATCTAGGCCTTTACTAGGCCCTATATATATATATATATATATATATATATATATATATATATATATATATATATATATATATATATATATATATATATATATATATATATATATATATATTGTTCTGAAGCTATTTTCCTGAGGCATTTTAAAGTAATTACTATTTAAATGGGAATAAGCCACAATTAAAGGTTAAAGTACGTTTATTGACGTTTCAATTTCCACTTCGGAAATTTGAAGAACGATTTCCGAAGTGGGAATTGAATTGAACGACAGTTGTTTTGAGTAGTATGGACAACTGTATCAAAAACCTATATGTTTCCTGCAGTCGATTTTTTGGACTTAAATAGTTATTAACAAATTAAAGTCACAAAACGGAAAATTTTTGCTTTTGTCATCTATCAGCAAAAAGTGAAGCATTTTAAACAAATTTTACAAGAGAAGAAACTTTTAAGTCATATAAAAACCTTCAAAATGGCGTTTTCTAAATATTTCTATCCTGATTTGTTGCTTAGGAAGTTGCAAAACAGGGCAAAAATTTCGGTTTTTTATAAATGTTAATAATTTTTTTAAAAATAAACTTATACCATTTATATTTCATGGAATGCTGTATCTTAAGTTGTATTAGTGCTTAAAATATGGTTAAAATTTCAAAGTGATCGGTCAAATAGTGTAAAAGTTATTTTATTTGTTTATCCCAAATTAATTTTTTTGCAACAATATAAGTCAGAAAATTATATAGTTTTAGTAATTTTAAGGGTAGTTTCGGGAAGAAGAAGACTTGTTCTATTATTAACATTAAAAAAAATTAAGAAAATTAATTTTAAATATTGCAAAATAATTTTTCAAAAACATGTCGATTTTTTGCTTATAAACAAGTAGAATAACTTTTTAACCATTGCCTGTAAGAATATTATTTTTTTTTATATTTAAAAGCCTGAATTTTTGCACAAATTTAAAAGAGAAAAAATTGTCCTAAAATAATTTGGGACAAAGTTAGCCTGTTTTTTTATTTAATTCATATCAGCTTTGTTTGTAACAATTAAGGAATCTTATTGTGTGTGTGTGTGTTTGGTGAGTTGGCTTGGAAACTAGTCCTTTAGCCACAGAATTGTAATGTAAGATATTAGTTTTTAAATAATGTAACCAACTTAAAAGGAATCTTATTAGTGTTATTTAAAAGCACATACTTTATAGTTTTAATGTACCAAATTTAAAAAATATTGCTCTTTACCGGAATCGTCCACAAAGCTTCAAAATGTGTTTTTTAAAATCGACCGGCTTAGAAATTCGCGGGAGTTGAGGGGAGGGGGAAGGCGCTGTTAACTGTATCTCTGGTCTTTTTTTATGTATTTCAACGTTTCTTTTTGAACCTGTATGTGCCTTTTGCGTACATTACGAATATACATTATTTCAATAAATAAATTGTCAAATAAACCACCTAACTTGTTAAAAAAATATATGTTTTTTCAATTTATTATAGTAATATTTAACGTAAGTTTGAAGGTAAAACAGAAATATTTATGATTAATGTATACTTCTTTAATAAAATTGTAAATAATTTGATATAAATAGAGTTAGAATAATTTCTTTTCATACAATATTTTCATTACAATAATTGCAACTATTCAAATATACATTCAAAGATCATGTTATTCACAAAATGAAAATTTTACATGTTGTAAGGGACTCCCCTAGTGTCGAGTAAATGGACCATTCCATTTTGTTTCACTAATTAAATGAAATATTTACAATATTTCAAAATTATACTGAAGACAACAATTCGAATTCACAATGAATTCAGAAAGGGAAGGAAAAAGAGAATCAGAAGGAGAAAGTGTACAAAGGAATAGTTTTATTTTTATGTTTTTAACTCATTTTTCAACTTCATTTATTATTAGGATTACATTACCATTAATTTACAAGTATACCTAATAATTTTTTCAATACAATGTTAATAACTAGTATTGTTCTGAAGCTATTTTCTTGTGGTATCTTAATGCCATTTCCTATTTTTTTGGAGAATAAGCCACAATTTAAGTTTATAATAAGTTTATTTTTGACGATTCGATTTCTACTTCGGAAATCTTTTTCAAAATATAGAAAATTAATAAATTAATCAAATTTTGTTTTTGGTTACTTGGTAGAAAATTTTTCTAATAACTAAATATATATATATATATATATATATATATATATATATATATATATATATATATATATATATATATATACACAGGGTGATTGATTAGTGTGAGGAAGGTCAGTAGATCTGTTATAGTAAAAATTACAAAAAAAAGTTATTGACAAAAATTGTAAGCAGCTTTAAACACCAAATTTTAAAATTAGTTGCAATCTTACAGGGTGTTCCATAGGATGGTGGCAGACCAAACTTATGTTTTTTTAAATGGAACTTAAATGGTATTTTATTTTAAATTTGAAATCTGCTTCACTTCCACATCACAACAATGTAAAATTTTATTATGTTATATCGGGTATTTAAAAAGTTATAACCAATATTACCCGAAAATCGTATCAAGTTTAACTCCCTGTATAATTAAAAAGGAGTATAGGAACATTGATCTATTGCAACCATAGTTTTTTAATAATTGTTAAAAATTATAAAACATATTCGGTTTCATAATATTCGTTAAATCAAATACAGGGCAGGTCAAAATGCAAGTACATTATTTTCTTGGTAATTTTAAATAGACGCACTCTTGTATTTGAGCTGCAAAGAATCCCGACCAAGATACTTCTACCAGACTGAAGCCCGAGCCTAGTGCCGTTTCCCGGGTAACCTCCACTCTGTCCATGGTGGATTTATAGATTTTTCAAAAAGTTCCACGTCCATGATGTTCGCTACCAGTGGAGGAGAAACTTTGCTACCGCAGTTTGTTGTGTATAAGAGCGAACATCTCTATGACACTTGGATGTCTAACGGCCCAAACAATGCACGGTATGGCAGAAACTCGAGTGGTTGGTTTTACCAGCCTCTTTTGAGAATCAAAATATTGCTTTTTCTTATTTAATGAAACAGCCAGCACCAAGAGTTCTGATAGGTGACAACTTGTGCAGTCACCGCTCTTACAAAGTAATTGAACTGTGTGAGAAAAATTCCATAAAATTTGTATTCCTGTCCTCGTCATCCACTCACTTGACTCAGCCACTAGATGTGGCAGTTTTTAGTCCACTTATATAGCTCCCCTCAGTAACAAGCTTAATAAAATAACATGGATATAAAAAAAATATTGGTGTTTTATACTTTTATTTCAAAAACATGAACATATTATATTTACAGTAACTAACAAAAAATATTTTCCAAACATTATACATAGAAATTAACACAAAACGAAGAAACTTGGCTAAATTAAAATATACATCATCCTTAAAAAAATCGATAGGCATAGAAAAATTAATTAAAAATCTAGTTATAAAAGTTAAACCAATTCTTGAACATTTCGTTGTTGAAGTTTTCTAGAATTTCAGGTTTTTTGTCGAAATTAAAACAATGATTGGTTTTCAATAACGTTTTCGTATGCAGTATACTGCACAAAGTTTTAGACAATTGATTTCGAATTTTTGTTTTATTGAGATCTATAGCTGAAAAAAATTGTTCGACTGTTGCACTAGAATGAGGTAGACACAATAATTTTTTTATGAATTCCAAAAGTGTGAGAAACATGAAGAGTATTATCTGCACATTTAATATTTCCCAAATTGTTTCAAAATTCGAATATATCTACATTCTTAGCATTTATTTCAATATTTCGTAATTGACGCTATTCTCGATCTAAACCGTTAATTTTATTATTCGGAAGTAAGTTTGGGAAATGAACAGCTAAGGCTGCAATCAAACTATGTTTTGTACAACTTCCTTGGGATTTATTATAGATGTTTTTAAGGACTTTTGTTGATAAGCTTTTTGGATCGAAACGTTTATAAATTTGGGCACAACTTTCTATAAAAAATGCCAAACAGTTTTGCCTAAATTTGAGCAGTTCATAATCGTTCAGTTTGTGTATTAGTGTGTATGGAAGCTATAATATGTGGGTCTAAATATATATATTTTCAATTAATACAAAGTATCTAGGATTTTTGTACTCGATAGAAGCTGAAGAAGTTTTATCCAGATAACTTTTGTCAATACAAAAATCCAAGAATGTTCTTAAAGTATTTTCGATTCTGTTATACCTACAATGTATGTGTTTCTGCAGATTCAAATTGCATTTCTAAATTTAACTTGGTAAATGGAGGTAAAACAAAATCTAAAAACAAAAAATATATGTGAACGAAAGGATCTTTCAACCTAACCAAAATTGTTTCAGCTTTATCCATATTTTGGCTTACTTGGTCACTGAAATACAAAATTAGAGCACTAATTCTAACAAATTCTGAAAATTCAGTTATGCGCTTAAAACTATGCTGGAAATCAGGTAATTTACCACAAGCATAATCAGCATACAAACTGAATGGATGACATGTACATTTTAAAAGAAATAAATTGGAAACATCTTCCTTTAATTTTGTGGAAACAGAGTTATGAATTCCCATCATGGTACTCGCACCATCGGAACCAAATCCAATTAATTTTTTTTATAATCTACATTATGCTCAATTAAAAACTCTTTGATTTTTGTAAACAAAGCTTCTGCTGTGTCATTAGGCACCAGCAACAAAGAAAGGAATAGTATTAGTAAAAACTTTAACACATAATGCCAACCTTTAACATAACCATAATCAGTAGATTCATCAATAATTAAAGAAAATTTATGTATTCTCAAAAGATTAAGAGTATTTTCAAAACCTGTATTACCAGTTATATTATTGAGTAGTACACTGATTCTATTATTAGTAAATTTTTTCGCTACTTCAGGATTCTTTAAACTGTTTTTAATAATATAGGACAGATGGTCCATAAAGTTAAATGATATATTGTGTTCAGTAACAAATGCTGCAAATTGAATCTCTGCTTTTTTATACCATTATCCAAACTAATTTTTTTTTGAAAAGTTGACATTGCATTTAGTGTTTGTTGTTGTTTTAGTTCTTTGAGATTTTTTATATGAGATGATAAAACCTTGGAATGTTTTAAATGTTCTGATTTTCCAGAGACCAATTCTTTGCAGAATGCATGCTGCGACTCCTTCTTGTTTTTTCTGTAACCAATTCTTGAATTCATCTTCACTCTCCCATTTCTCCTGACATTTTTGGCTGTATGAATTCTTCTTTCTTTTCTCCTTTAAATAGGTAGCCCCCTCAGAAGATGATGGCAAAAAAGATCTTAACGATGTGCCTGGTTTCTGAACCATTTTCACTATACATAATAAACACACCAATTAATATAATATCGACATTATCACTTCAGTATTTAGAAAGTGGCACAGATACTTTCAGAGAAGCTAAGTAATATGGAGCAAACATATAATGCCGAAGAATCACTCCAAAATATTGTGAAACCCTTAATAATATCAGAGAAGAACATCCAATATAAAAGAAAAAAAGAGGAAAGCTGGTAAATGACAATGTCCAGCAACTTATGGAAGGAAGAAAGAATGAAAATTGGGACCATTATCTAGAAATCAAATGTAGCATAGAGAAAGCAAGATCTGCATTTAACAAAATGGCTAAGCTATTCAAATGTCATGATTTATCAATACCCATAAAAATCAAGTTACTGTTATATCTTTCCTATACTGTTATACAAAGGTTGAGTCATTAACTCTCACAGATGCTATCTACAAGAAAATTGAGGCTTTCGAAATGTGGATTTATTGTAGAATCCTAAAGATATCTTATACCGATCACGTTACTAATTAGAATGTTTTGTTTAGAAATTAAAAAAAAAAAAAAAGCTGTTAACCACAATAAAAACAGCCAAAATCAAATACCTCAGTCACATCATGAGGAACAGCGAGAGATATGGACTGCTATAACTAATCTTACTGGGAAAAGTAGAAGGAATGCTTTGACCAGGAAGGCGAGGGAATTCCTGGCTGAAAAATCTACGTACGTGGAAAAATGGAAAGATGAAAAAAAAATTGAATCAAATAAAATATTGTTGAATTATATTGCAATAAATCCGTCAAATTTGTGTTTGCGGTATTGCCATGTCCTTATTATGTATATGTTTTATGCCTCAAAACATGCTTTGAAATAGTAAATTTTTATTATATTATTTTATGAAATCGGGTATTTTTTAAAATTTTTCAAATTTATATAAAACAGGAACGAATGAATATTTGTTTCTTTTGATATTAGTTGCAGTTAGTTATTAGAAAAAAAAATTATAATTGGCCTTTAGTAGATTAGCAAATAAACTTGGCAATGCTGTCAAAACTTTGAAAACACTAGTTGCCAGATTGCAACAGATGTTCAGCAGATTTCAATTTTATGACTATTTTCTTAAAATTTAGGGATGAAATGGTACCTACATGGAGATTAATAAATTATCATTATTGACAATTTAATCCATAAAATGTGAATAACAAAGTAAAAATATATCGGTAAAGATGTTTAATTAAATTTTAAAACTTAAGAATTTAAAAGGTTAAAAAATTAAAGTTAGTTTAAATTATAATAAATTAAATTTAAATTAATTAAACTTCTTGGACATTTTTCACAAATGGGCCCAGTGAAGATAGCGTCAAATGGGTTTGACAAAATGAAATTTTGGTGTTTGGCAGTGTTGAAATTTACATTACAAATGAAACATACGCGATCGAAAGCAATAAGAAATTTAAAAACTAATAGGTACTTAACAATTACCAAAAAAAGAAAAAGTAAATAGTTCTAAAACATTTTTAAAAGTAAATAGTAAAATATCAGTATAAATAATAAAGTTAAAAATCTATTGCGATCTGGTAACTGGTGGTTTAAGGGTTCTGACTCTATTGGCAAATCTATCTGCTAACCTATCAAAGGGCAATTGCAAAAAAAATTTCTAATAATAAATTGCAATTAATATCAAACGAAACATATATTAATTTATAAATGTTTTATGTAAGGTATACAATTGCAGAATCCATAAAATAATATAATAAAAATGTACATTTTAAAAGCTTTATCTCTTTGTATTTGAAGCATATAACATATACATTATAAGGACATGGCAACACTGTGAACGCAATATTTTGTTCTGTAAAATTAAATTGACTGCTAACTTGAGGCTATCTTCACTGGGACTAAATGTGAAAAACGTCCAACTTCTTTTAAAAACTTAACAAGAATGTTTGAAATCCACAAGGAATCTACGTTCCTGTATTTGGCTGTATACCATATATTAAAAAATTTATTAAAAATCCTTTGTAAATCCTTTTAAAAAATATATACCTTTTACAAAGGATTTTTAATAAATAAATAAATAAAAAAAAAAAGAATGTTTGGTAACATTAATTAATATTATATCGCATGCTCTTTCCTGATTTATTTGTGATATGGCAACACTGCCAAATACAAATCTGTCCCTCATTTGTAACTAACTTCATCGTCACTTTCTCTATACTTTTGCCAAAATATATATCAATTATACCAATTAATGCAATTAACCATTGTAGAAGAAGATTTGAAGATTATCCCCAACTCACTCTCCACAAGAGATTGCCGTGGAGGCTTAAGATGCAATAAAGCCGACACAAGCAGAAAAATTTTGTCTAACGGCAATCTAGCATGTTCAAAAAACGTACCTTTTCTTGCCGATATACAAAATCCACAATTTTTAGGAGCTTTTTTCTTCATTAGGACTTTTTTATTGCATCTAAAAGTCATTTTGCTGTCCATTTTTAACGTATTTCCACATCAGTACAATATCACCTTCTTCATAACACCATGTTTAAAATAAAACTCCATGAGTTCGCCTTCATTTTTGGCCACAAAACCACTTTCAAAAATACCCACGCTACAACACACGCCATCATTTTTATAAACTTTTCCCGTTTTCGCAACATGTTTGCAACGACAACGACAATTTGTGAAGAAATGCTACTTTTGCGCATCCCCTAGTTAGGGGTAGAAACATGATTGCCAAATGTCAATGTTCGCAGAAATATTTCCATACCATATAATTTTTTTAGACATGTATTTACGTACAAATCTATAAACATGTTAAAAACAAAGATTTACATTAATTTAAGTTCAAAATCCAACCATAAATCAATTTTCTCTGATATATTGGATACATATTAATAAAAAATATCGGTATTTCCTTATTTATGATTGTTTGATGATTTATATGGCAACAGCGCGAAGAGCAAATTGAAATTAGCTACAGAATTATAAGTATGAAAATGCCCAATATAAATTATCCCAATCACTTAATAACTTTAAAAAACAACAAACCTAACCCAACCTAATCACTTTTTTAAACAACATTTATATTTAATTAACAAATTCTTTATTTTCGAACTAAGTAAGACTTGGACAACTAAGGCATGCCAGCCAGGGCCATTGAATGAAGAAAAAATCAGACAAAAATAAGCAATATGTTTCATAAATTATATATTTGAAATACATATTTTAATAAATAACCAACGATGAGTGAATACAACAAATAATCATAACTGGAATAACAAATTCTCTATTTCCATAAAAAAATATATTTTTTAAATGAGACAACATTGTTCAATGAAATGCGCTCAATCTATGTGCGCATCCTGTCATGGAGGCCATATTTTGAAATTTGCGTGAAAATATTACCAAAGAATATATTACATTTTTAAATGAGACAAACAGAAAAAGTAAAGCCGTGCACCAAAATCTGTCAATTTTAAGTTGCTATAAGGAAGTAACACAGAATCCATATATACAATTTTTACATTTGTAATAGCTCTGAGTCAAACAAACATAAAAGCTGAATAGGAATATACTATTAAATTGTTAAACGGTACAATAGCGATGATTTGAATAAATCTAACCAAAACAGAATAACGTACTTAGCATTTACATTACACTTACAAAATAAGGTTAAGTTTTATTCTAAACTATAAATTTTGTTATATTGGCAACATGAATTTTTATCATAATATCCCAATGGTTTTTCTTAAGCATTTACCTGAGAATGCACACGATCATCTTCTTAACATATTTAATATTATTTGGACAGCACAGAAATTTCCAACAGCGTGGAGAGATTCTATTATAGTATCAATATTAAAACCAAAATGTCCCAAAACAGATCCGTTGTCGAGATGTTAACCGTTGTTTCCTCTGGATACTTGAAGATCGAAATATTATTATTCCAGAACAAAGTCGTTTCCGACAAAATACATCAACTCCAGACAATATTATAGACCTAGAAAGCAGTGTACATGAGGCCTTCTCCCTTAATCAAAAATGTATCGGAATATTCTTCGACATTGAAAGAGCCTTTGATACAGCTTGGCGCCTCCGTATCATCAGATTACTGTACGATTTAGAAATTAAAGGACACTGCCTTGCATTTCTAAAAAACGTCTTATATAAAAGGTGTATGCAAGTTAGAATAAATGGTAACTTGTCAAAACTGGAATTAGAAAATGGAATTCCTAAGGGATCTGTTATAAGTCCTACGCTATTTATAATTGCCATAAATGATGTTCTACGAAATTGAAAACTTCCACTTACAGGCCGCTTATGTGCTGACGATCTCGTAATATTTGGTCAAAGCAAAAACTTAAACAACCTCTCACAACTTACACAGAGTTTCTTGTTAGATATTGAAAAATGGTCACAGGAAACTGGATTTATCTTTTCAACAACTAAAACTAAATATATAGTATTTTCTAAAAACAAAGTACACCTTTGCTTTTAATTTTGACAGAAAGTTGAATTGGAAAGAACATATCAATAATCTAACGTAAATGTTACAGAAGATTAAATTTACTAAAAATTCTAGCACATAAGAATTGGGGTTCAGACAGTACATTGTTAATTATATACAGAACTATTATACGATCACAGCTAGACTACGCGGCTTTAGCTTACGACTCACGACTCAGCATCGAAATCGGTACTTAAAAAACTCGACACCATTCACAACACAGCACTCAGAATATGTCTAGGAGCCTTTTGTACAACACCTATTGAAAGTTTACTTTGCGAAGCAAATGAATTGTCGTTAAATGATAGAAGAGCTTACCTTAGTCTAACGTATGCAACAAAAATCAAGGATAATGCAAAAAATCCTGTCTATAGAACTACTTTTACTGATAATTTCCCAAACCTCAATGCAAATCACCGTTCTGTTAAACCTTTCTATAAGAGAATAAAAGCCAATTTGCATCTGTTTGATATTGTCATACCTGAATGTTGGATTGAAAACATACCATCATATAACTTTGAACTTACATCATTTGACAAAAAACTCCGCTAATCAAGATTTAATTATTTCCCATTTTAAAAAAATCCTTAGTTGTTATAAAAATCATACCCAGATATAGGTACACTGATGGTTCAAAATCATCCGAAGCTGTGGGAGCGTCTGTAGTAACTCCAGAGAAGGTTCTTAAATTCAAACTATCTAATGTTAGTATTATCTATACAGCCGAACTGTATGCTCTCTATCGGGCCATAGAACTAATCAATCTGACAACAAACTGCAAATATATTATCTTAACAGACTCACTTAGTGCCATACAAAGCATCCGACAACTGCATCCAAAAAACCCGCTTTTAAAAAAATTAAAACGGTCCTTCTTCAGGCTTATATCAGTCATAATGAGATAAATTTTATCTGGATACCATCCCATATAGGAATAAAACGCAACGAAACTGCTGACCATAGTGCGAAAGACGCGACGCGATAGTGAGTGATGTTTCCGAAATCGTAAACACATCGGTATCAACGGATATAAAAGCTTATATAAAAAAATCAATCCTAAGTGCGTGGAAAAATAAATGGAATGTGTCGAACTCAAAATTAAAACAAGTGAAACCCAGTATAGAGACATGGAATGTGTTACCTACGTCAAGAAGACTAGAAATAATAGTAACGCGCCTCAGACTCGGACATACTAGCAAAGAAGATAGACGCTTCTATCTATATCTATCTATCTATATCTAAGCGTCTATATTCTTTGATACTAGGTTAACGCATGATTACTTAATTAAAAAATGCGAACCGCCGTGATGTGAAACGTGTAATACGACACTAACAATAATGCACATACTATGTCCCCTCTACAATCAACAACGAAGTAACAAGATACCAAGAACACTTTTAGAAGCTCTAGGTGCAGACAAGGTGCAGACTGTAACTTTAACAATACTCTGAATTTCTTGAAAGACATTAATAAGTACCACAATATTTAATAAACCAATATATACATGCAGTAATTGTACCTAATATAATCCATTAATTTTTCGCTAATGGCCATTTGGTCGATGCGATTTTCTAAATAAAAAAGAATAGAACATGTTCTAATTTTTCGTCTATAAATTGCATGGAAATATCCCGTGGGCATGCGCACATTGCACAATGCACAGTTTCATATGTCTTACATAGCATAAAAATTGCATAAGGTAGAATTTGTATTAAAAAAATTGATTTGCTAACTGTGACACTTTAATTTTTTTAAGGAATAGCTAATATGTTTGTTTACAAAACGTCTGTTACAAAATGTCTGCTACAAAATGGTTGATACTATTTTTTGATGAAAAGTCCTATCAAAGAATATAGACGCTTAGCGTCTATATTCTTTGGTCCTATTTTGATACTATGACGTCACGGCATAAGGAACAAAATATTAGTGTCTATGCTTTGATAACGTGCTATGGCCGTAAACAGAATATGAGACGTCAATGTCTGTTGTCATTTGTTATGTTAAATCAAGTTAAATGTTAACCACCTCTTGTTTATTATTGTGTATATATAATTTTCAATTTGGCAATTAATTAACAATTTTAATTTATTAATTAAATTTAATTAGTACTTTGTATTAAAATGAATCGTTCTTGGAACAGAAATTCGAGTTCATCCTCAGGTTTTGTGTATTTCCCTAAAGAATCTCAAAAAGAATGTGTAGATTCTGAGAACTTTTTGTCATTTCAGGAGAGCCCTCAAAAAAACTATAACCATATTTCACCGAATTATGGAACGCCAATGTCCCACAGTAGCCCTAGAAATTTCAATAAAAGAAATAATTACAGATATTCTGGGAGGAATAGAGGAAACAGGTCATATATTAGTCCTAATGTAAATTTTAAATCTTGGAATAACTACAACTCACCCAAACCTCATCATCAGAAGAAAATATCAGTAAGGATTTTTTTACTAACAAAACTTACTATATGTAGTCATTCTGTGGTGAACTATTATTCAGAAACTGAAAATTAAGCTCATTCTTCTTTTGTTATAAAAGAGTTATGTGTTAGTTGATTAGGTTAGTCAGAGCTTCTATTATTAGTTATATTAATAACAAAGTACCAGACCTCTGGTAAACACCTTCTTTATATCAAGTAAATCTGAGACTCTACTGTTGTACTTCACTAGTTCTAGATGTCATTAGGATAAAAGTGGGTATAGCCAGTCATCTTAGCATAAATATTAGAAAAAAAAGTAATCATTAATATTTATTCTGTAAATTCTTTTCAAGAGTAACAACATATTATACTACTATTGTAACAAGAACTAAGATCAAAAGAAATTTGGTATAATTATCAGTTAAAAAAATATATGACTTGACTGGTATTAGAGTCTATGGTGACAAATACTGGTCAAGTATAAGTTTTGCATAAATCACAAATATAGTCTTCAACAGCCTCAATCCCAGCATTCAGCATAGGCCCATATACCACATATGTACCATAGTTTGTTGTCTCATCCACAATCATTACCAATAAACATATTTATTTTCCAGCTTTTTTTTCAAGATTCCTTATCATCTTACAGTAAGTCTGTCATTTCAATATCATTGTTGAATGTGTGGCTACTAATAGTATCTTGCAGCACTTTCTTTTTTACCTTTTGTATACCTACAGCCATTGATTTTCTTTTCTTCACTAGTTCTATTGTAGTGCCAACCACACTCTTTCTGTTCTGTTTACCTGTATCATTAGATTTTCTTTTCTTTGTGATATTTGTCGTAGCTCTAGCCACATTCTTATTGGCTTTCATTAATTTCTTTTTGCACTAAAATTTCCTTATTTGGGATGCATGCTAATAACATTATTGTGTGTTGTTATAGCAAAATACATGTCTTTATATTCATGGGATTATTTCTTGGAATCAGAAGCAGATCTTTGACAGTGACATTTAGTACATTTGAAGTAGATGGCATATTAAAATGTTCAAAGTTATGTTTTTGCAGAATGCTAGTGGCCATCACAGTAAGATCTTGGTCTTGACTCAATAAAGAAGGTGAATCAGCTGTTCGGGCCATAATATCTTTCTTTTGATCTTTGCTATATTGTATTTTTTCCTAGCTGCGACTATTACTATTTTTATTTTTAATTCTTTCCTGGAGCGTTGAAAATGGAGCACCAGTAGATTGAGCTGGTTCTCAAGTCAATTGACAAACTTGAAACGAGTTTTTATCAAGTTCTGATTCAATTTTACTTTTAATCCTTTGCTTGTTTTCTGTTCTCGGCATTCTGTAATAATTTTAAACTTGAAAAAATCATACTAAATAAATCAAAAAAAGACAGGACGCTGTGACCTGCATTACCTGACTGTGAAATTTAATAAATACATATTATTTATAAAAGAACCTTTTGCAACACATTCAAAATACATAATCACAAATAAAACTACAATTATGAGTAACAGAAATGAGCACCAATGATATCATATTACCTGCTATTTATTAAGATATAAAATTACTTCAATTTGGTGTGAAACAAATAAATGTGAACTCTGCTTTAATGCTTGATTGGCACTAAGAAGTGTCAATCAAAAACCTTCTTTATAGTAATGAGACTCAAGTTAGAGAAAACTACTTACGTGATTTTTAACTACCTGTAGATCTTCTGGCATTGTATTATATTTATATGTTATATTTTCCAAGTCATTTTATAAATCTTTTAAATATTTTGCTTATCTGTTTAAGTTCATCTGCTATATCCCCAATAGTAACTATTTTTTATTGTACAATAACGGTCTTCTTTTATTATTTCTAGCTATTCTTCCAAAAATTTTATATTTTTTGTCTACTTATTTGGTTCCCATCGCCTATTGATAATGATCAATCGCAATCAGTGGGATATTATAAAATAAGATCAAATCCAGAATTGAAAAGGTAATGTCAAGTATTATCAAGATGAAGCACATATTTACGAACAGGGACTTTTTACTACCACTAAAATCAGACTGTAAAAATGTTTCCAGGTTTTACTGTTCGGTGTGAAAGCAAGGAGCATGACAGAACACTACCAGAAAAGCTTTCTACATTTAAAATGTAATTATATTGATGAATCAAGTATTTTTTAGCGAGATTAAAAAAATCCCCATACTTTTAAAAATCACATGGGTTGGTGCGCGGCGGCACTTTATGCCGGAAGCAGAAAAACGAATAGATTAAATTCAAAAGTCTTGCAGACGATCAAGTAGTGATTGCACAAGACCAAGACGACCTCAGCTACATGATGAAGAAACTACAAGAAGAATATACCAAGGCTGGCCTAGATATTAACCTCGCGAAAACAGAGTACCTATCTACAAGTGAAGAAGACATAGAAGATCTACAGATTGATGACAACGTAACAATCAAAGGAAAGAATAAATTCAAATACCTGGGGTTTATAATCACGAAAAAGGCAACAACAGAAGAAGAAATTACACAAAGATTAGGACAAACAAGAACAGCAATCTGACAACTTAACTCAGTATGATGGGATAGACACCTAAATATGAAGACAAAAACGCAGATTTATAAAACATTAGTGCAAAGTATATGGGGCTGAAAATTGGATCATAAACAAGAAAAACAGCAGTAAGATAGTAGCAACAGAGACGGAATGCCTGCGAAGATGCTGCAGAGTAACAAGAATGGATAGGAGAAGTAATGACGAAATAAAGCAAAGAACATCAATAGAAACAGACATACTAACATATATAGAACAAAAAAGACTAAAGTGGTATGGACATGTAAGAAGAACTAGCGACAGCAGATGGATAAAGAGAATAACTGAATGGAGCCCCATAGGAAGGAGGAAAAGAGGACGACCCCGAAAATCCTGGAGGAACGAAGTAGACAACGCTATGAGTAAGAGAGGACTAAACGATGGAGAATGGAACAACAGAGAGAGATGGAAACGGTTGAGCGAGGGAAGGCAGTGAATACTGTAGAATCCCTAAATATATATATTAAATTCAAAATATACTTATCCTTATATATACTTATCCTTATTATAAAGTTCTAAATAATCGTAAATTTGAGATATTTAAATCAAATCATTTATTTCAAAAAATATTAAAAATAAAATATGATTTTACAACATAATAAACCCTTATTCCTAAAAATAGAATATTGTTTCCCAACATTTCTCTTCCTCCACTTGAGTAAGTACTCAATTTTGGTAGGTGGTTGTCTTAATATTGTGCTCCTTGCATACAAAATATTTTTATATATTTTCGTCATCTTTCGTCAACACTCCTTGATTTCGATAGAATCTGGATATTGAAAATCTTCGTCTCTGAATAGTTCTGAATTTTTTTTACAATTAATACTTTACTACAACTACTAGACTACCTAGTATCACAGACAACATTTTTACTAAATAAAAAGAGATAAAATTTAAAACTATTTTACTTACATCGTCAGGCGCACTACGGCAGGGAATGCCGTAAATTAAGCACCTATGGCTTCAGCGTCTCACTTTCAATTAAATATATATTTACGCGGTATGTGCGTCGTAAGTAGCCTAATATTGTCATTTGAGAATAGCCGGACTGACGAGCAGATGTAACTAATAATAATTTATAGAATTGAAATTAGTAAAAAGGCAGCATAAAGTACCGATAGCGCGCTCGTCGAAGGGTTATAAAAAAGAAAAACAAAATTTTGAGCTTTTACACATATTCTTGTAAAACCAGTATACCACTGGCAAACTAGAAACATACCCATTCTAGTAAAAACTTTAAAAAGCAAATACTCCTTCCTCTTTTATACATCCTTATCCATAACGTTATTGTTTGTGTTCACTATGAACTTAGAATAAGTATTACTTTTTAACAGACTAATTTACAATAGTTTATACAAAACTAAGTAAAAGCACCAGTTTCGTTTTTTATTTCAAATTAAAGCACATATGGATGGCTAATACAATCCTGGCTGTCAGATTTATCTCAAACGGCATGCAATATTTCTTGACATGCCTAAAATACTTCACATCAAAGAGAGGTTTGGAAAAATCAGGTTCGGCAATCCATTCATGATTGGGGGATATTGGGCCACTCCTCTACTGCAGCTGTCTTAAGCTCTCTTAAAGGATGTAGGGGCTGGTACTCTTGATCTTACCTGTCTTTTGAGGTTGTTACAAATGTGTTCAATTGAGAACTTCTTCCACATATCTTTGAGCATTCACACTATCTCTATTGAACACAACAAAATTAGTACAAGCTTCCTCTCCCCAAATCATTATGACCCCCCTCAGTAAGCCACTGTTTCTGTTAAAGTGCATGGAACAAACCTTTCGTTTTGACGCCTGTAGACACACTGACGTCCATCTGGACCTCAAGGGTATTCTGCTCTCATCTGAGAACAGAACCAAGTCTAGCTTTATGGTGTTGTGTGAGCAGTTGTTGGGCAACAAAGGAAAACCCTCAAATTTCTTTCTGCTAGTCTTCTTCTAATGGTATGTTCATTCACATTAGCATTCCTTAACACATTGCTGACAATGAAGCGGTCATCTCGAATTGCAGTGAATCGATGTCGGCCTTGACCTGGCCTGTGGGTGTATGAACCTGTCTCCGGAATCGTCTGATAGCATCCCGTACCATAGTTCGGGGTACATCGAGTGCATGAGCGATACGACGTTGGCGGTACCCAGCATCGGCTAAAGCCACTGCTCTAGCTGCATTAGTTGCAACGAGTGGCATTTTTATAGTCAAAAGCAATACTCAAACACTAAAATCTCAAATTAAACAATTTTGGAACATTATAGCATAAAATAACAGGAAATGTTAACACAGTAACACAATTGCAACAATGTCGTACAATGACTACAATGTTCTTCATGTCACATACCTAAGGTATGGATGTAGAGGTGTACAGAAATAATTTTGGCTTATTGGGTACTTTTTGCACTGGTAATTGACATACTACATTCATGAACCAAACCATTGTTAATTACTGTTGGTAAACTGGATTATATGCATTTATTTAATACATTCTTTTTTAGTTTAATAAAATTCCAATGATGAGTGAAGATGGTCAGAGAGACATGTCAATGTTTTTTGATCATACATGTACTTGGAATCCGTGGGCAGATTTAGAAAAACATTTCAAAGAAGAAGAGCCAGTTAAAGAGGATAAGATCATTGAAACTCCATCAGTACCAGTAGTTAGTGAACCTGAAAGCAAAACGGTAGTAGATACTAAAAAAGAAAATGAGTCTAGTTCTAGTGATGACAGTAGTGATTCAGATGAAGATACTAGTAGTAGTGATAGTGACAAAAAAGAAGAAAATGACACGTCATAGTAGTTAGTATAATTATTAAATACATTAGGGAAATCTAATATTATGTAATACAGTATGTCCACAAAAGATAAATGCAGATTGTCTAAATTATTTTTTTTAATTTGGACTTAATTTAATTTATCTAAATAAGCTTCCCAATGGGACTAAATTTTTTTTAATGTCATTATTTCCATAATATATAAGTTCAGTTCTGATTTTTGACATAATAACGAAAATTAGGTATTAAATGATTATTTAATTAACATACAGAACTACCAGCCAGGTACTTCTTTTATTTAATGTCCTTATGTGTTTTTTAACAATTTTTAAAAAAATACATATAATATATCAATAAACGTTTGATAAATCATTGATTGTAAGTATCTTCACATACAAAAAATCACAAGGACTTAATTTGGACATATTGATAACCCAAAAACTGGATTCTGGTCTATAGAAGACTCTTGAAACTTGTTTACTATTTTTAATGTGAATTAACCGCAATTTCCCTTCAAAATACGTTTATTTACATAAAAATAGTATATAATATTAAAATACCACAAGAAAATAGCTTCAAAACAAAATCTTGGAACAATTCTCATAAGTCAAGTCAAATGTGTCCAAATATATTTATTTATTTGATGGGAAATCCCCACTACAGTATATATTATATTATATATGTTAAGTTCCTAAGATATCAACGGTTAAGCTCAAACAATCTCAAAAATAACTTATTTTTCAAAGTAATTTTACTAAAAAAATAATTTTTGATGTAAAATTTATACTTTAAATTTAAGCTGAGTTAAAAATTAACGAGTTCAGATGAATTCATTCCTTCTAACTTAACATATTTTTACCTTGTTAACACCTAACCTTAAACTTATAAAATCGGGAAATAGGATGAAGACTGACATAGAAAACGAAACTGGTAACTTCACACAAGATGCTAATACACAAAAATAAAGCTTCCAAATGGCACAAGCCGAGACGAGAAAGATAGTTCCTTAAAAGAAACACGACTGTTAAGGCGAAAGAAAAGGAAACGCAGAAACTACAGAAAAAAAAATAGGCGGCTTAAACGCTTAATCATTTTAGCAGTGAGAAAAAATCTGAAGCTAAACCATTCACTTCGGTATGCAGTATCAAAATCGAAAATAAAAAGGTTTTCCTTCACTTCCGACAGTTAAGTTAAAATTGATAGTAGCGCAAAATCTAGTATCCAAACCAAAGAAAGGAAAAACAAAAATCAGTTACTAACTTCATCCAACCTACTATAACCAAACCTTAACAAATCACTTAAATAACTCACTCGCACCTTATCTTTTTTTACAGATTCGTAATCAATGTCATCAAGTTCGCCAGAACATGCACTAAAATTGATTTTTTAGGTAATCTGAAAAATTAAGTTATTTTTTAAATTCAATAGTCGATAGCTCAGGAACATTTCGGGCAAAAAATACAATCATATGATATTGAAATTGAACAGAAATAATATTTATAAAAAACATGCCTTCAAATATACAGGTCATTTTAGGTGGTCGAGAGTGTTTGACGTGGGTAAGAGAGAGTATCACTGTGGGTCAATTGATTTTTTGAGTGAGATCACATTTCACCAACCATCTCAGTTGAAGTCTACTGCGCTGTAATTAAAGTCACTTGACTTACAGCAAACATGTAATAGTAAGAAATTCTTGTAACAGTATGCGTGATAACCTTTTTCATTTCTTGTGCTAAAGGTTTGCTTGTGCTAGGTAATGTTTTATTAACTCAAATGAGGTTATTAACGTGATTTATGAACATAATTATTTTCTTTATATATGTATACAGACCTTTATATCTAATTCCATTGCTTTGAAGGTTTGTAGTTTTGATTTAAGATCTTGTGCATCGTTCTGGTAACCCTTTAATTCAGAATTGGCCTTATTAAGGTCGTCAATCTTCTGTTGCAAGCTAATAATCTTATTTTCGAGACCCTTGTTAAGTGATTTAACGTGTTCAATAGACCTAGCTTCGATGCGAAGCTTCTTATATTGCCTTCTGGCCAGATATCTACGAATTGCCGACTGACATATGATACTTGAGTTGAAGAAATCTCAATCTTGCCATATAACCTCGCTGAATGCCCAAAATACAGCGCCGTAATCGTTGATACTGAACTCTTTTGACCCAACCTCTGACTGATTTTTGAATTTTTATAGCAGCTCGGGTTCTTCGAGTGTCTTGAGCCAATCTTCTTGCAAGCATTCCTCTACCATATCTTTGAATATTCAGGGCCGTTCTCTTTATCCTCAAATATCTTTTTCTATATATAAACATCTTTACTGTCTTCTGCATCATAATACAACAGACTCTAAGTTTATCAGATCGTAGTTTCTCCATATAAGCTGCTTTCCCAGTTCGGAAGAAAATTTTGATTTTACCAAACTGATACGTGGAAGAATCCTTTATACACTTCGCCAATATATTTTTCGTGGTCTGTTGAATGTCCGTCTTAGTAATATCTTTACTCTTACACAGGACTCGATACCTGAGAGCAACCAGACTGTTTGTAAGTTTTTTGTGAGACTGGCATAGGCTTTGCCGAAACAACTTTCAATTTAGTCCTCGGTGCTGCCAATTTCTTCGATTCAGAAGTGAACAATTTTTTGACTAATGCGTCTTTACTAGATCTAATTAAATTTATTTGCTCTTCGATGACAGTATCACGATTATTGCCGAGAAAACCATCGCCTTCGTATTGTACCTTGTCAGCAAAATGATTGACCATAAAGGAAGACGTGCCAAAACGAGCTTTGACAAAATGAGGGTACTTTGAACATTTTGTGTAAAGTTTTTCAGTCCATGAAGCGTCAGAACCAGTAGGCATCTTACATTCTTCATCCAGTAAATCCAATATTCCTAATTTAGCTTCAATTAGGTCTATACATGTCTGATTATCATAAAACTCAATCATTTTCCACTCTATTCCTTCTCTGATATATTCCTCTTATTCCAATTTAAACACACGCAAATTAAACTGCTGCTGTAGCTTCTCTTTCCGTAGTTTATACAAAATTGCTCAAAAGAGTTAATTTCAAAAGTTTCAAAACCGTAGATATTCAGAACATCAACAAAACTATGTCTGGGTATTTCTGATTCAAGGGTTCGATTGATCGTCAGTACTACCCAATTAAAGAGTTCCGAATAGATATGTTTTGTGATTAATTTTGTGAGAAACCAAGTAGCGAATTTCTCTTATTTTAATCTAGGGCATTTCTTTGGTGTTCGATTTGCTTAATTTTTTTGCATTATCCTCTTTTTCGTTTCTTTTATCTTACAATGTCCAGCAAAACAAACAAAGCCACCTTGGCGCGCCAAACAGCGTATTCTAGATTGAGGGAAGCTCATGAGGCAGGCACTCAAGCATTAAAGGATGATACTGTCAAATCGTTATTCTTAACCAGGGCATAGGAAATCGAAGCTATTTATCAAGAATTTCATACAGGTCACAACCTCATCATCGGATCAATAACCGATAAGTAATTGTAATTGAGGTTACTACGGAGTAAAATCCATCAAGAGTGATTTTTTAATTAGGGATTAGTCTTCTTCATCGAATATCTATCCTCACGATCTTACTCATATTCGTGATCTAAAATTAGCAGATCACACAGTCTATCAGCCAGGTCCGATTGACATGCTGATAGGTGCTGAATTAGTTCCTCTCTTTTTAAAGTCTGGTCGAATTCTTGGCGAACCAAATCAATCTGTGGCTTTAGAAAACATTTTCTGTTATGTGCTACAAGAGCGAGTCTCTACGGCTCTTTCAAATTGTCATTTTACCTCTTTACATACGTCTATTGATACAAACATAGATATTCCTTTACAAAAGTTTTGTTAAGTCGAAAATATATCTAAACCTGCCATTTTGTCCCAGGACGATCCAGCTTGTGAGGATATTTATAAGGCATTAACATTCTGAGAGTCAACAGGCAGATTTTCTGTTCCTCTACCGTTTTGATAACCCGATCCTATCTTTTGCGATACTTATTTCAAGAAAATTCTGGATCTCAAAGAGAAATATGTTGAGTTCATGAATGATTATATTACTTTCCAACATATGCTACCGGTTCCTGAATCCGATTTTAAATCGCCTACCTCTTATTATTTTGCTCATCACGCGGTTTTCTTCGACGCCAGTCTACGTGAAGTTCGAGGTGTGTCTCTCAATTATATATAGGTCCTAAGCTTCAAAAGGATATTTCTTCGCTTTTACTTAATTTTCGATATTTTGGTTACTGCTTCACGTGCGATATAAAGCAAATGCATCGACAAATTAACGTAAACAAAGAATTTTTGAATTATCAAAGAATTCTCTGGAGGTCGGATTCTTCTAAACCTCTCCAAGAATACTTTTTACGTATGGCTACTTGCGGCACTTCTTCTTCGTTTTATTTCGCTTCAAAAAACTCTACAAGAGTAACTCTTTTATCTACTCACCTTCTGCAGTGAGCACTTATTCAGCTTCTAAAGCTCGATGGTTTTTTCGCTAGGCAATGTGCCGGCAACCATCTGGACGGCCTTTCGTCAGAATCACGCTTCAAGTGATTCTCTTTTATTTACTCACCTTCTGCAGTGAGCACTCACTTAGCTTTCAAAGCTCGATGGTTTTTCGCTAGACACATCAACAACGTCAGCATCCATCTTCGTTTATTTTCAAGGATTTGGCTCAGACATTTTGACGTTGTTCGTTGACAAAGAGGAACTTTCCATTTTTACGGTACTAGGCCTAAAATGGGACCCTACGACTACGACTTATTTTCTTATTCTTATCGCCCGTTGATAAACCTTGTACAAAGTGGGCTATTCGTTCGTAAATCAGTCGTATTTTTTTTTCTATTCTCTTGTTTTTATTTCTCCATGTCTTTTTGCTAGTCAAACGTCTTCTACAACCGTTGTGGTACTTCAATGTATCCTGGGATGATGAAACATCTGAACAGATACAACTGACCTCTGTACTTGTATGTGTTACATTTCTAGTGTTATTTCCACACAAGAACATCTATCGCAAGATCGGAGCTCTGGGCAGGTATACTGCTGACTGATCTAGTCACTTTTGTTAACGAATCTCGTCCAATTTTCATGCTCGTTCTGATTCGATAAGATTGGAGCTCTTGACAGCCATATTGCTGGCTGATCTAGTCACCTTTGTCAAAGGGTTCTCCTTCCGATCTTCCGATATTTGATCTGACTCGGCGATTGCGCTCTCTTGAGCTATATTTTCTACGCATAAATTACCCATTATATTAAACACATGCAAGAACTTATACCGACCCGTCTGTCGGAAGATCGGAGCTCTTGGCATCTATACTGCTGACTAATCTAGTCACTTTTCAATCAATCAATCAATTAGTCGTGTTTTATCACCGGCACAATTGTTACAATTTTCACCAAACTGGCATTTTTCTACCGTGGATCTCGTCGAAATATCATTACTCCCCGGTTGTCGTCGAAGACTCTCTGCTGAAATGCGACAGCACGCCGAGATTTCGAGGTTATTCTTCTTATTTTTCGTACCCCACGGAATTCTTATAGGAAAAGAGGCCAACGGTATTCTGTTTGACACAGCCTTGCTATTTTAGTCCTGTGGTCAACATATGACCGCGGCCTATTTTTAATCCATATATTATTCTTACTTATGTCTTTATTAGTACATCGATCTTTTCATGTCTATTCTTTACACTTATATTTTTAGCTGTTCTTATTTTGAATATTTTAAGATTGCCTCTTGGTTCCAATAAAGGTTTTGCACTATGCGAAGATCTATCTAGCTTTATTTTCTGTAGTTCATACAAAAAACTTTCAAGCTGAACTCTATCAAATTAATTAATAATATTAAATAAGCAAAACAATTAATAATATAAAATATACTCTCTTAAATATTTCAACCTATCCAAATTGATATTGTCACGACTCAAATATTTCCCACAATCTGGCAAGGTAGAAAGTCTCACTAAAAGGACTTGGCTTTTTGAAAATGTGGTTTTATTTAAAAAATATTTTGTCCAAATCTTAGCTTCTCTCAAATATATTTTTTCGAAATTAAAAGAATTCCATTTCGAAACCACCTAGCCAATTTTTAGACCAGATAATGACCAGATTAATCAACGATTATTTATTTTATATTTTATTTAATACTAAATTAAAAAATAGTCAAATTTTAAACTGTTTGAAAAAAATTTAAGGTTTGAAAGTGTAGACATCGCAAAAGATGTTTTACCATTTTACAAATTTTCTACCATTGGAAGTTTGGAAAATGTAACATATGTCCTAAAAGTGACACAAAATTTATTGGCTTTAATTTTAACAAAAACAAAATAATATCAAGTTGCCTTTGAAAACAAAAATTTGTTTACTTTGTCTATTGTCACTTGAGATATTTATTTTGAAGATAAATATATATATATATATATATATATATATATATATATATATATATATATATATATAGTATAAATCTATCTAAGTATAAATTAGAAATAAGAAAAAGTATCTACAAGTTGGATAGGTGAGTATCCAAAGCTGAAATCTGTCGAATACTCCAGAATGAAAACATTTCATGCAGAGCCATTTATAGAACAATAGCGGAGTGCGAGCAGGGAATACCATGTCTGAGTCTCCCAAAAAGTGGAAGACCATGTGCATTTACTGCACAGAGGTCAGAGAGATTGGTGAGAAAAGCAAAAAAACAAAAAATCTTGGAATATCAATACGAATGGCAATACAAGACTGGCTTGTTAATACGGATCGTCTAAGAGTACGATATCGTTGTAATTGAAGAGAACTGATCTTAAATATCGAAAGAGAGACGGTGCCCCAAATACGATCGAGCGCAACTTCTTATGCCTTCTTAAGATGCTGTTGTCAGCTGGCCCGGGTACACTTTAGCAATGAAAAACCATTGTTTTAGATGAAGAAACATCTTTCGCTTTGATTAACTCTGAAATAAAGGGAAACGATGGATTTGATACTGACAATATAGAGGAATGCCCCAACAATCTTAATTTGCATGATATCCTTGTCTGGTGAGCAATTTCTAACGGGTATATCCCGATCTTTTGTAGGAAGAGTGAGAGGAGAAGCTTTGAATAGTCAGAGCTATATTGACAACAATTTTTTCAAATTTCTTCTGTTTGTTAAATTGTTTTTTCACGAACAGTTTTGGCCAGAGCTATCATCATGATATTAATCAAGAAATACCCGAAACTGGCTTCGAAAACACTAAATATCTCTTGTTTTAAAAATCGATAGTTCTTCAAACTTGCCGCAGGCAAAATAGAGGATTTTTTGGCTTTAATGTTTAGGAAGGTTTATCATGGAGGCTGGGAAGCCCAAGATTTGATGTCCAATTAAGACGGCGAATTTACTAAAAACTGTGAGAAATTGATCTGAATTCCGTCCAGGACCCCATGAGAGACATTCGAAGGAATTTGCGTCTGGTGGAGTAGAATTGGCCACACCACCTAATTCGATAGTATGGTTTAGTTAAATATTGAGTTGTAATATATGATAACTAGCTAATGCTTAAATAAATTTCTTCATTAAAAAAAAATCCGAAAAATATTTTGTGCCCAAACTTTTAGGATATAAGTTATCTCGTTTTTTGCATTTTTAAAGGTTTGTGGATATTCTGCATACTATGTATTATATTAATTTAAAATTATCTTAACATTTTGGAGTAATTTTTTATAGTAAATTGTAAAAATGCTAAATTATATTTATTTATGATTCATAGATTTTTATTAAGTTTAATGATCCTATTGTAATTTTATGAATATTATATGATAATAATTCTATATTTTATTTAGATCTAATCTGTGCTGCAGAGTATATTCAAAATGGAAAAAAATCAACAGGGTTTCTTTTTTTTTTTACTGTTATGTCACAAGTTATGGTTAGTTGAGGTAATGGAAACGTTTAAAAAAAATTTAACATAATATTGCGTCGTTCAATAAGTCCCGGCCTAACTAGTAAAACAACATTTTTTTGCAAAATTATCCTTTATTTATCAGAATAATCTCCTTTAGCGTCGAATCATTCCAACGCTTTTTTAACTTTTCGATAAAACCCTTGTAAAACGATTTATCTTTACCTTCAAAATAGGCTTCATGGGCAAGAAAATGAAGCACTAAACCTTGCAATCTTCCTCAACAAGATGATTCGCATTCGATTTGCGTTTGCGATTCAAATTACATTTTGCGTATAAGGAAAATGCATTTTCAAAGTACATATGTTACTCGGTTTTTGAGGTCGCTGAATACGAATGTGATAATTACGATGGTCCTCGAGCTACCTGGTGCCCAGAATGGACCTCGTCTCCAGGAGTTTGTTAATTTCGTTCTAAATCAGTCGACAGTCATTACTCGGGGGTTTTCGAGGTCACCAAACGCAAATATCATAACGGCGATGGTCCTCGAGCTACATAGTGTCTTGTGAGGACCTGGTCTCCTGGAGTTTTATGTTATTTTCATTCGAAATCAGTCAAAAATTATTACTCGGTTATTTTGTGGTTGTTGAACATTAATATTACGACGGCGATGATCTCCAAGGTATCTGGTGTCCAGAGTGACCTCGTCTTCTAGAGTTTCATGTTAATTATATTCCAAATCAGTTGACAGACATAACTCGGGGGTTTTCAAGGTCACTGAACACGAATATTGCGTTGATAAGTGACATCAGAATACCTCATGTAACTTTATACAACACTTATCAAATCAATATGAATCAATAATTATTCAAAACATTATTTTTTAAATCTTGCGTTTATAAATAAATAGTTCGTAGCACTGATGAAGTGCCAGGTGATACATATTACAATCCTAGACATTTTATATTAACATAGACCGAACATACCGGCCGCGCGTATTGACGACAAGATCACTTGCATTTGTGGATTTATCTCTCTCATTGAAACTTCTCACTCTTTCTCTCCCCCACCAAAAGAGATGCTGCAATACTTACTTAATGTTAGACAGAGACACAACGAACAGCGAAAAAAAAAGATGGTGTCGTCACTTAGCTCTTCAGACTGCTCAGTCTATGGTAATATAGACGTCTATGATTACAATCTCACCTGGAGCAGCTCCCACCTTTTATTTTCACATGTGCTCTTATCCTTATTCTCTCACACGTACTAGTACTGTAGATCAAAATTCCTGTTTTTTATCCACAAGGAAACTAAATTCCTGTAGTTGGCTGTATACCATGTATAACAACAATTTTATTTAAAAAATTCCTTTATAATAGGTATAATAACTCTTATTTGATACCACACTTTCATAAAAATCTTAAATAACAAATTAACAAAAAACTTCAGGAGGCGTAGTCCACGCTGGGCTCCAGATACCTTGTAGATTCTCGCCGCCGTAACATTCGTGTTTAGCAATCCCAAAACTGAGTAATGACTTGATTGACTTCGAATAAAAATAACAAAACTAAAGGAGACGTGGTCCACACTGGGTTGCAGGTAGCTTGAGGACCATCGTCGTTATCATATTTGTATTCAGCGACCTCGAAAGCCCACCACGAGTTATGTCTGTCGACTATGAATTTTGTTCACAAACTTTCCTGACTTTCCGAATCGAATGCAAACAGTTTTACAGCTATTCATCTTGCTGCGGAAAATTAGTTATTGGTTGGTTGCTTCGTTTCCTCGCCTATCAGTTTCGGCGACTTCCTCATCGAAGCGATATCTCTTGCCATGGAGCATTTTTGAATCGGAAAAAGGTGGTAATCGCTAGAGACCGGATCTAGACTATACAGTGGGTGCGAAAGTAATTCAAAACTCAATTCGTGCATTTTTGCCATCTTTTTCATCGTCTTGTGACACGGTGCATTGTCTTGGGGAAACTTCAGTTTCTTCTTCAATAAATGAGGCCTTTTCTTTGCGATTTTGGTTTTCAGGTTCCAATAAACCAATGTAGTAGTCGCTGTTGATTGTTTAAAATAGCTAATAAAAATAATTCCTTGCGGATCACAAAATACAGAGATCAAAGCCTTTCCGGCGGTTTGTTGCAATTTCGCCGGCTTTGGATGGCTTTTTCCGGGTGCTGTCCACTCGTTTCCACTATTTCGTTTAAAAATGTCCAAACAACTTGAGTCTCAGGTATCTCTACCTCATAATTACATAATAATTGTCAGCGTTTTTTCGATGTTTGTGAGAATAACTGCCACACTTGCCATTCCAGAGCGCTCAGCAGCATTCGTGTCTGTACGACCTTGTTTAAATTCAGAAAACCATCGTTTAATGGTTGTACTCGATGGAGTAGAGTCCCAATAATACTTTTTGAGCGATTCCTTAGTTTGTACGGTATTTTTTCCATCAAATAATAGTGATAAATCATCACACGAAATTGCTTTGGGTCCATTGTTTATAAAAATCAAAAAAGTAGCGTCACTTCGAGCACTGTTACTCGGTGAATAATAATTCGAATGAAATGAAATTTTGCCTTTGTCATTATGCTTTTGAAAGTTGACACTAAATGTCATGTGGATAATTCAGGAAGTTTGGATCTCATGGTTAAGCCGGGGACTTATTGACCTACGATATATAATTTTAAAACTTAAATGATTGCATGCATTTTTTTGGTAGAGCATATTTTTGCAATATTTTGGGGTAAATATAAACAAATTGTTTGTAATGTAAATAAAGCGCAGCTAGTTTTAAATGGGATAATAGCCAACAACGAACTATTCTCTGTATTTTTACTTACATCTTTAAGAATATCAGTGTGTTTCAAATATGTTTACAATTGCTCCATAGGGACAAAATAAAAAAAGTTTTGGTTTTTTTATTTCGTGTAAGTTGGAATTTATACATTTTAACCTTTCTATCTATCTTCCTTCCTTCCTCCTTCCTCCCAACGAATTTGGTTTCTGGCTTTGAAAGTATTGCAAATATGTATTTTTGTATACACTTTGGACGAACAATATACTTTATATATAATATCGCACTAAAAACGACGACTGCGTCAATAAATGATCTTATATTATTTACAAATTGAAATTTTCAACTAAAACTTCAAGAACAGCAAAAAGTTTTTAAGCAGCTTTTAAACACACTGTTTCGTCTTATGTAGAAATTCAGAGTATTGTTAAAGTTACAGTCTGCACCTAGAGCTTCTATAAGTGTTCCTGGTATACTTTTTCCATTGTCAATTTGCCAAGCGTCGGCTTTTGAGGTTCTTTGATGTCGATGCCGACCATTGGCGTGGAAATTAAGAAAAGGGATCAGTTATCAAACGCATATTTCAAGAAAAATCATATAATTTTTATTAATTTTTACATAATTATATTCAGGAAAATTTCTCAATTTTTGGGCAGAAATTGTTTAAACAATTTTTTAAACAAATTCAAAATATCACCTTTTGTGCTCCAAAAAATATTTTTTAGGTTTTTGGGTGACTCTAAATAAGATCTATGTCATTTTTCTCAAAAGTTAATAGTTTTGGAGATATAAGCGATTTAAAATCCGAAAAATGCGATACCTAATATGCATTTTCGAGGCTTGAAAAATATGTAAATGAGTATTTTTGAGATTCAAGAGTATCTAAACTAAAGTATCAACATTGATTTTGGTGAGAAATCGGAGCAATATTTTCCGTAGCAGAAAAAGGTGATCTTTTGAATTTGAATTGTTTCGGCAAAAATGTCCGGCACCCTTCAACCTTCGATTTGTTTAAACGGGGCATTTTTGAATAGGACTCTTCAAAGGACAGAATCAGTTTTTTTTTCAAATGGGAGCGGGCTCACAACACCGAATAAATAACAAATTAATTCTTTCAAATTAAAGCTTGTTAATTTTAGTGATTTATAAGAATATTGGACTTATTATTTAGTTTTTACATAAACCATAATATTTTTTTACAATTATCTGTAAATAATGGCTCATTCTGTCAGAAAATTTTAAAACATTGTCTATCCAGCAATTAAGATAGTCAACTGAAATTTAATTTTTAAACACGGCCTACTGTTAATGCACAAACAGGGTGAATCTTCAATATTTTGCTTCGAGTTAGAGATATCTGAAAAAGTTATTTGGAAAAGATGTTCCAAATATTATTTTAACCCCACATAACAAAGTTTTATGTCAAAATTCGCACTTTTACTTTTTTCATTAATTGAAGAGCTTATTTCCAGTGTCTTAAATCCAAAATTTCGATTTTTTAAATTTTCTTTTTTTAAACTTTATAGATTTCTTCAAGTCTAGAATAAAGTTATATGTACCAAAACAACTTCTTATTTACCATTTAAAAGTGCATATGAAAATTGTAAAATTGTATAATTTGTATGTTAAATTTGTATGAAAATCTGTAATTTCATGGATTTCATTATATGGATGTAAGACACTTTGGAAATAAGCTCTTCAATTGTAGTCAGGATTCTAAAACGGACAGTTGGCTGTCCCGAGATGCATCTTTAGACAGCCAATTGTAGATTTAGGATCGAGATTACAAATAATACTGAAAAACTAAAATTGCGAATTTTGTCATGAAATTTGGTATGTGCGTTTACAATAAGTGGAACAACTTTTCCAAATAAGTTTTTCCGATTTCTCTAACGCGAAGCAAAATATCGAAAATTTACCCTGTTTGTGGATTCGCAGTAAGCCGCGTTTAAAATTTAAATTTCAGATGACTATCTTAAAAAAATGTGCACTAACAACATGTATGACTGTGCAAAATGTCAAATCTGTATGTATTTTAGTAGCTGATATATAGAGTTGTCTTCATCTTAAATGCGACACACTGTATAATAATGAATACTAGTGTTCAAGATGCATCGCGATAGCTGTAAAGAAATTAATTAGAAGGACTGAAAAGAATCGTCAGTGTGCCTGTAAAATTGTAAACTGTTCGCTGAATAACGTCTTTTGCAGCAGTGTCAATCCTACCCAATTTTTTATTTGGTCGCTTTCGTTTTAAGGAATGATCTGTAACTGTGCCTAATTTAATAATTGTATATATCGTCTTATACCCGATTTTTTTAATACATGAATTCTCGAAACAATTGCATTATCAGCCATCCCAATATTTTCTTTTTTCAAACACTCATACATATTTAAAACTATTCTTTGGGATTGTACGTGCAAATCTTTATTTTTTAATTCAGAGCTGTCATTAACATAATTGTCATTATTTATTGATAACACAGAAGTTGATGCATCTTAAAAAATGCCATCCTAGAAAAATATAATATTACTTATAACTTATATTACCTATAAATTATAAGCCTCCGCCTCTGCAATAGGAAATATTTTAGGGTATCGCATAGCAGACAACAGGTGTTCATTAGAATTTATTGGTTTGCGCTTCGCGCTGTTGCCATAATGCATGAGTTTAAAATTAGTGAATATAACCTTAATACCATTATTAATATATCTGCAATTTTTCATGTTTCCAGGTAAGGTATAAAATCAATGAAATTTGGAAAAAAATAATACAATTCTTGAAACCGTTTTTGAGAACTTGGATTCTTAAAAGTTGTCTGATTTCTTAAAAGTCGATCATTATATCTATAAAAGTATTACCGCTAAATTCACCAACAGGGCAACGTCGAACGTTCAAATTCTCTCCAGACTACAATGTTGCCAATATTCGAAAATTACTTAGAATATAAGTAATATATACAAAGTTCACGGTTGCTTTAATTCATTAGTGAAGAGTCCATGGAAATATTAGTACCTAGTTAATTAATTTATATATATATTTTTGAGAATAAGTTCATATTATTTTTTAAGAGTGTCGTTCGTTGACTAGCAATTGAATAATAACGAATAGAAAATAGAGAATATTTTTTAAATATAACCTTAGGAATTTTAGGAAATATGTCTGACAACCTTGATTTGAAAGGCGGTCTCTTTGATACCAGAATAAGACATGTTTATGTTGGAAAATTATTAGTGGATGTACTATATCTTGTTATTGCTTCGTTGTTGATTGTAGAGGGGAGATTCACATAGTATGTGCATTATTGTTAGTGTCGTATTACACGTTTCACATCGCGGCGGTTCGCACTTTTTAATTAAGTAATCATGCGTTAACCTAGTATGTCCGAGTCTGAGGCGCGTTACTATTATTTCTTGGCTTCTTGACTTAGGTAACACATTCCATGCCTCTATGCTGGGTTTCACTTGTTTTAATTGTGAATTCGACACATTCCATTTATTTTTCCACGCACTTAAGATTGATTTTTTTATATAAGCTTTTATATCCGTTGATACTGATGTGTTTACGATCTCGGAAACGTCACTCACTACCGCGTCTTTCGCACTATGGTCAGCAGTTTCGTTGCCTTTTATTCCTATATGGGATGGGATCCAGATGAAATTTACCTCATTATGATTGATATACGCCTGAAGAAGGACTGTTTTAATTTTTTTTTAAAAGCGGGTTTTTTGGATACAGTTGTCGGATGCTTTGTATGGCACTAAGTGAGTCTGTTAAGATAATATGTTTGGAGTTTGTTGTCAGATTGATTAGTTCTATGGCGCGATAGAGAGCATACAGTTCAGCTGTACAATATTTCTTTACAAGTTTAATTTATTTGTATATTTGCTTCCTAAAATATATTTATAGACTAACTATTTACCTTATTTTCACTTAAAAACCAGTTCTACACACAAGCACTATTGCGTAGAGTAGAGTATTTATTTAACTACATAACAGATACAAATATTGTTTGTAGCAAGTGAAAAAAAAACATACGTAGTATTAAAAAAACGGATATAAAACGTAACTTAAATATATAATTATATTTTCTCACTTAGAACACTTGTTAAAAAAACTTTATTTTTGAAATTATACAATGTTACAAACTTAAATAAAATGTTAACAATAATAATTATTACTGTTGAACTTTAAGCTATGAAGTGACTCTAAAGAATGAATGTACTTTTTTATTTGTATTCCTATTTATAAGGTTTAAGGTAATAACTTATAATCTAAATGGTGTTGTTGGCTTCCGTCTATGTGGTCTTGGCGGAGGTCTCGTGGCGTTGGTATTGCGTTGCGTTTGTCTAGGTGTTATGATTACATTTCTCCTCCTTCCTTGGGATTGAATTCCGTCCTCGGAATTTCGAGAAGTTCTTGAAGGGCTGCTACTTGGTGTTGTGGCATTTTGGGTCCAAATAACAATCTGTAAATTCTTCTTCTCTTACGAATTGCTACATATAAAATTAGTGCTAAAACAGATATGATTAATAAGATGAGGATGAGGCTGATGCTGGTTGTCATCAATGGCTGTAGATTGGTTGTTTCGATGGGCTCGAGTCGGTGATGGGTTCTTGGAATTTCTAATTTTTCCAATATAAGCGAATGTTTCGGGTGAAGTTTCATTTGTATAATATTTGGCATTTGTAGTTCTTGGATGGTCTGTGGATTTATCTTTTGTCCCATGATATATAATGTTTCATCCGTGGAAATCACACTGGAGTGGTTGACAGTGATTTCGCCAATTTTGAGGGGTTCTGCTAATCCTAGTAGAACGACGTGGTCAGTCTCTATGATGAAGTTTTCGGTAACATGTGCAGTGAGGCATCCTTGTACGTCTGGGATTTGGCATTTTGAATAAACTCTATTTTGGCAAATGATGATGTTGGATTTTGGCGTGCAATTTTCGTACCATGTGTTATTTGCGTAGTACTTTGCAGGTGGGATTATCATTGCTTGTTCGTTGTTGGGTATCGAATATATTTTGGAAGTTGGGTAAGAGTGGACGTGGAGAATAGGAATTTTTAGGATTATAAGCATACTTGTCTGAGTTATACATATTACTGAATGTGAAGCTTCTAAGAGTTCATAGGGGTGTTCTTCATTAAGTATTAGAGCGTCTCGAGGATAAATTGAGAGAAGTGTATTTTGAAGATTGAGTATCTCATGTAGGGTAAGAAGTTCGATATTCGGAATATTAGATTGAGAGATTGTTACTGTTCTTATTAGTTTTTTGATGTATTCATTTATGCTTTGTATTTCTAAAATTTCATTGATTATGGCTAATTGTTTGGAAACATGATCTAATTCATTTGATAATAGGGCATTGTTGTCATTTAACTTTTTAAGAAGTATGTCGAATCTGGTATTAAAGGTTTCGCCATAAGAGATTTGATTGTTATACTTTTTTATTATTTCGTTTTGTTTAAGCTCGACTGCAGCGAGATGAGATTTGAGGAGTTCGAAGTCTGAGTCGTCGGGATTGCCGGTAATGTATTTGATAGTCGTACCTAAGAAGTTGAAAAGACCTCGTTTTTGTATTCTTTTCCGTGTGATTTTGTGTAAGTTATCTTCTGCTTCTTTTAGTAGGTGTGTAAATTGGTTTTTGAGAAGTTGTATCGTGGGTACGTTTGGTAAGACGTTGTTGAAGTTGTCACTACTGTTGGATAGTGTTTGTTGGAGTTTGTCTAAGTCAATCTGTAGTATGTGTTTGTGGAAATGAGTTATAATTTTTGAATCTCCTATTGATTCCATATAGTAGCCATTATTGGGTATCTCCTGGATTTTGACCAGTGCTTGCAGATGTTGAAGGGCCATCCTGTAAAGAGGATTTTGTGTAGTGTTTTCTTTGTCTTTTAACGTATTTTAAGTGTGTACTAGTTTTGTTATTTTTTGCCGTTAGGCCAGTAATTTTTGTTTTGTTTTGTGAAGTGGGGGTTATTGTCTGATATAGAGGGTCTAGTTTGGGTTGAATTTTCTTTTTCTTTGCGTAAACTTTTTGTGTAATTGTAGGTATTTCTTCTGTGTCTTTGTTGGCTTTTTCTAGAGCTTTGTCTCTTTTTTCTTTTGTTTTTGTGTATATGTGGTCAATAAATGGAAGTAGTTCGTTTTTATGTTGTTCATTATAAGTTTCATAGATAGGTAGATCAAAATCAAAATTAATTTCGTTTAAATAAGGGCCGTAAAGTATTGAAAATGGTGAATAACCGGTAGAGCTGTGAATGGATTGATTGTACGCAAGGACAGCTTGTGTAAAGGTGTCATCTAGGGAGTTTTGCGGATTTTGTGCCTTTAATGTTCGAATTTTTTCTAACAAGGTTGAATGAAATCTTTCGACTGGGGAGTTTGATGAAGAGTTATTAACAGTGGTTGTATGAGTTTCGATTTTGTGTAGATTCAAGAATTCTTTGATAACTGAGGAGTTGAATTCTTTTCCGCTGTCGAATACAATTTTCTTGGGATGGTTATGGTGTGAGAAATAATGTCTAATTTTGCTTAAGATTGATACGGAGGCTTTGTCTGGAAGTTTATAGCATTGTGCATATTTTGAAAATGAGTCGACTAATGTTAGGTAATAAGATTTGTTGCATTGTAGTATATCTGCATGCAAAATATCAAATGGTTTTTGTCCTAATAGCGGACCTAACTGAGGTAGCTTGTATGGTTGGCGTTCATATTTGTTTTGTAAACAAATATCACATTTGTTAATAAAATTTGCTATTGTGGTTTGCATTGAGGGCCAGTAAAACTTTTGTTTTAAGTGTTTATATGTTTCAATTATGCCGTTGTGATTCATAACGTGGTAAGTTTTTGTGCATTCTATTTGTTTTTCTTCGCTTTCTATATCTTGTAAGAGTTTTTCACAAAAATTTGCTTTAACAGTATTATCTATGTGTGTTCTAAAGAAATTACATATGAACGGTTGGAAGCAATGTGGAGTTTTTATGCCGAATTTTTGGCTGGGTTTTAAAATTGCTTTAAATGCGTCTACAAGACAATCTTGCCAATTTTCAGTAACGTGAACGGAGTATCTATGTTTTTTAAATATTCTTTTGTAAATGACGTCGTATTTTTCGCTGTTAGGTATAATTATTATTTGGTTAGTTGATAAGTTTAAGGGTTCTTCTGATATGGGTATGCCATTAATTGGGTCTTCTAATGAAGTGTGTTGTGTTTGAGTTTCATCGAGATTATTTTGAATATTATCGAATGTTTCTAAAAATTCGTCTGGGTCAAAGTCATTAGTATTTGGTGGTTCGGCTATGATTGAAGATTTCGTAAGGGCATTAATTTGTATTCTAGATAGGGCGTCGCTAACTTGATTGTCGCGACCTCGGCGATATTTAACTTCGAAGTCGTAATCTTCTAATTTTAATCGCCATCTGGCTAGACGGGATGTAGGATCTTTTATTTTATAAATCCATACCAAAGGGTTATGGTCAGTTTCGACTATAAAACGAGTTCCATAAAGGTAAGGGCGGAAATGTTTACAAGAATCGATGATCGCGAGCAATTCGCGTTCTGTTGTACTGTAATTTTGCTCGGCTGTATTTAGGGTACGAGAATGATATGCAACGGGGTGACCGTCTTGGGTTAACACAGCGCCTAGTGCGATGTTGGAAGCGTCGGTTGTTAATGTGAATTGTTTTGAAAAATCAGGATATTGTAAAACTGGAGAGTTTGAAAGTAACTCTTTGCATTTAGCGAATGCTTCTAGGTAGGTAGAATTTGTTGGATCAATAGTCGCGTTTTTTCTTGTACACCGTGTTAGGGGAGAGGTGATTTTTGCAAAATTTGGGATAAAGCGTCTATAATATCCGATTAGTCCTAAAAAGGATTTTATTTCTTTTATTGTCTTGGGAAGTGGATATTCTCTTATCGCTTTGAGTTTTGCGGGATTTGGTTTGACTCCTTCTGGGGTAACAACGTGGCCTAGGAAGGTGACTTCTTTTGTTAAGAATTCGGATTTGTCAAGTTGGACTTTTAAATTGGTGTCTTGGAATCTTTGGAAAATTTGCGAGATGTGGATAAGATGTTCTTGTAATGATTTTGAAAATATGATAACGTCATCCATGTAGACGAAACAAAATTTGTGTAGAAAGGGGCGTAGAATATTGTCCATTAATTTTTGAAAAGTTGCTGGACTGCACTTTAGACCGAAAGGCATTCTAAGAAATTCGAAATGGCCATGAGGTACAGTGAAAGCGGTTTTTTCTATAGAGTCGGGATGGACTTCTATTTGATGGAATCCTTGGGCTAAGTCTAAAGTTGTGAAATATGTGGCTTTACCTAAGTTATCTAAAATTTCATCTATTTTTGGGAGAGGGTATTTATCTTCGATTGTGTTTTCGTTTAATTTTCTATAATCTATTACCATGCGAAATTTCTTTTTGCCGGAGGCGTCAGTTTTTTTTGGGACGATCCACACGGGTGCTGAATAGGGGGAGATTGAAGGTCTAATAATATTATTATCAAGTAATTTGTTTATTTGTCGCGTAATTTCTTCTTGCATTGCTTTGGGGTGTCTAAAGTTCCTTGAGTAAATAGGGTTTTCGTCTTTAGTTCTGATGTGATGTTTTATTTCTGATGTAAAAGTTAGTTTGTCTTTTTCATCGTAAAATATGTCTTTGTATTTGTGGCATAGTCTTAGTATTTTTTTCTTTTTCTTCGGGGTTTAAGTGTTGTGTGCGAATTATGCTAGGGTCGAAATTGGAAGGTATGTCGTTTGTTATTTCGTAGTTGTTTAGATTTTCTACATGTATGGGTTTTATTTGTATTGGATAATCAAGAGTGATATTGTCGATATAACCGTTAGTAACGTGGTGAATAGATTCTGGGAAGATTTCGTTATTTATTCTTGTTTCAGGTAATAATATTTCGCCTTGTTCTATGTCAACGGGTATTTTAAAGGAAAGTGTTTGAAATGGTATTTCTATGTTGTAACGTTTGTAGTGTTAATGTTTTATTTGTGTAATTTAAAATGGCTTGAAATGAATCTAAATCAAAATTTCCTAATAAAATGTCGAAGTCTTTGCTCCAGTCAGCGATACGTGCATCGATAAAATCGGGTATGTTTAATTCTTTAAATAGGGGGGTTTTGATATTGTCTGAATATTTGGTCGTTTGTTTCATTGATGTAAGTGTGAAGTCTTTTTTGTAAATGTGATGGGGATTGAATAATTTCGAAGCTTTGGGAGAGATTATGGTGTCAGATCCACCAGTATCGATAAGGATTTTTAATTTGCTTTTGGGTAATATAAAAAATGGGAGTCTTGGAAGATTTTTGATATTGTTTAAATCGATTGAGGTGGGGGTTGCTCTTGCAATGAGATGTCGTGAAAATTTTCTTCTTGGGGAAGATCTTGGGTATTTTCAGGGTCGTCGTAGTATTCGGACTCTTGGGGATTATAGTAATCTGTTTCGTGGTAATTTTCGAATGAATCAGGGCAGTTCTCTGATTCGACGTTGAAGTTTTGGGTCCATCTAGTCGATGTTGTCATGGGTCGTGCTTCTGTTCGAATTGTTTCTACACCACTCATTGGTCGAGGGTTGAAAGATTGAGGGTTTTGTGTTGATCGAGGTAGATTTGAGTTTTGGTATTTATTCGTCGTGTTTTTGTGGAAATTTGTGTTTGAAGGTCTTGAATTAAATTTATTGTTGTGAGGTGTGGCAGGATTTCGATTGAAATTCGCGTTAGTATTTTGGGAATTTGCTTGATTAAAATTTGAATTAGAATTTTGAGGAATTTGTCTATTAAAATTTGTGTTGGTATTATGTGGTATTGGTCTAGGTTGATAGGTCGGTTTTGGTTTCACTTTTTGATTTTTAAGAAAGTTCATATAAGAAACTTGATTTCGATGGTTGTCGTAAGCTATACACTTTTGTAAAGCTGTGTCTAGTGTATCGAGTTGGAAGTGCGAAAGGTATTCGCAATAGGGATTGTTTACACCTGTACAAAAGGTTTTTAAAGCTAAATTTTTAAAGTAGGGTGATTTGAAAAGCACTGTTTCTGCATTATTATGCAGGGAAATGTGTTGTAATAAATCGTTTAAATGGGTAGTTATTCGTTGGTAATATTCATCGTATGTTTCGTGTGGTTTTTGTACGGTTGTAGTTAATTGAGTGACTAGGATTTCCTCGGATCTCCTGTCGCCGTATTTAGCTAATAATGCTGGTCGGACATCTGTCCAAATAGTTTTGTTTGAAAAATTTAGGTAGTCTCTCGGCTCACCTTTAATTCGCGAAAGAATATTTGCATTTAGTACAAATGCTTGAACTTCAGTAGGGTTTTGGCCTGCTAAAAATTCAATTAGGGCATCTACTGATCTAATAAATGTGGATAGGTTGTGACCTGTTGTGTATTCGGGAAGAGTAGCACACAGGCTAGAAATATCGCCATTTGAAATGGGCATTTTATCCTCTAATAATCTGAGAAATTCTTGGATAATAGGAAGTCGATGTAAAGGGCTTCTATCACGAAGATGATTTCTTTGAGATTGACTAAGGATAATATTCAATTCAGTTTCAGTTAACTCAGAAAATGTGCTCATAAGTAAAATAAAAAGAAAATAAAATAAAGGAAAAACTTACAGGAATATCAGCAGCGTCGCTGGTTTATTCTGCATTCTTTCCGGTTCGTGGGTCCTCTACCAAACAACTGAAGTTGACCAGGAATTCTGTAATTCTGTGTAGGGATCCTGTTCGCAGCGCCAATTATATTTTCTCACTTAGAACACTTGTTAAAAAAACTTTATTTTTGAAATTATACAATGTTACAAACTTAAATAAAATGTTAACAATAATAATTATTACTGTTGAACTTTAAGCTATGAAGTGACTCTAAAGAATGAATGTACTTTTTATTTGTATTCCTATTTATAAGGTTTAAGGTAATAACTTATAATCTAAATGGTGTTGTTGGCTTCCGTCTATGTGGTCTTGGCGGAGGTCTCGTGGCGTTGGTATTGCGTTGCGTTTGTCTAGGTGTTATGATTACATTTCTATATCCAAACAAGAACACATATTAAACAGAAAAACATTTATGGCAAAGTTACGGTAAGCAGTTCAGTGGATGTTCTGCAATGAGTCATATATTCTTCTGAGCAGTAAAAACAATGTTTTAGAAGATTTTTTTTATAACTTTATCGAAACTATTACAGCTTAGTTCTTTTATACTTTTTGGTAAAATATTGTAATAGTTATAATTAAGACTATTTTTTTCTGAAAGACTTAATCTACAGCGATTTTATTCGTAGTAGTGACAGTTTCGCGTATTGTGAACATGCACATTAGACTGTTTTATTAAATGGGCACGTTTTCTGTGGATTTCAGTTAGAACTTGAAATATCAACATCTTAGGTAGCGGCATAATGTTGAATTTGATAAAGAAAGGTCGGCAGTGTTCTAGATAACTAACCCCTGCTAAAATCCTGACAGCTTTCTTTTGCATTCTAAAACTTTGAAGTGCATTTGTTGAATTGCTCCATATAATTACACCATAGTTTAGGTGTGAGTGGAATAAAGAAAAATATGTCATTTTTAATGTTTCAAAGTTGACAAAGTTGAATAATAAATAATGAACTTGATAGCTTTGTAAGGTGCGAGATATGAGCCGACCAGTTGAGTCGATTATCTATGCTTATTCTCAGTTTAACAGTCTCTTTGTTAACTATATCATTGTGTAAATTACTTGCAGATATAACCAAATTTTGCGTTTTATCAGAGTTAAGTTTTAGTTTGTTTGCAGCAAACCATGAGCTAGATTTAGAAGAAACTTCCCCATGAGACATTTTTAAATCATCATTATTTTTCCCTGATATAACGTATGTCGTATCATCTGCGAATTGTATGGTTTTGTACGGAGGTATGAATTTAGGCAGATCGTTGACATAAATAATAAACAAAAGAGGTCTTAAGACCGAACCTTGTGGAACTCCATGTTTTACGGATAGTAAAACAAGTCGCAAAACTTCGAGAAGTCGCAAAGAGAAATTGCTATGCGATTGCCGCGTTCAAGCCCCTCAATCACCTCGCTCACAACATTAAATACCGCGTTCGTAGTAGAACGAGCACTTCTAAATCCATATTGTGAGTTACTAAAGTAATTATTTGACTCAAAACAGGAATCAAATTGTTGTTTGATACCCTTTTCAATTTAGAAGCAATGCTTATGGGTCTGTAATTGTCAGTTTTTGAGGAATCACCTTTTTTGTAGATTGGTAGTACCTACTTTTGAGTATTTTAGTACCTACTTCTGGGAATACTCCAGTTGATAGAATTAAATTAATAAAATGGGTGAAAGGTGTTAAAACTATTTGGTAAGTTTCTTTTAAAATTTTGCTATTAATTTCACTGAACCATTAATTTCGTGAACGTCCCTACAATTAGAATTACTAAGAGACTTTATTATTTAAGAAACCTCTTCTTCCAGAACGGGACGAAAAAAAAGGACTTGCTCGGAGAAGGATAATTGACGAGGACATCGACGTTAATAGTGGGAAGAAATTATATTCTTAGTATATAATATATACTAAGACATATAATATAGTAATTATATTCTCTGCAATTGTAGTAAAAAATTGATTAAGTTCGTCTGTAGGTAGATCAGGTTGTACCGAACTGGATCTTGTGTAGTTTCTTTCGAAATTTATTATTTTCCAGCAGTCTCTACGTTTATTATTGAAATTAGTAATAAAATTACAGTAAGCCGACTTTTTAGAAATTTTTAATTGCCGATTATATTCAACTTTTTGTTGTTTATATACTTTGAACAAATCGGGATCCTTAGTGGCATCTGCAATGTGTTTATTAAGAGAAATATTAGATCTGTAAGACATTTTTCGTAGTTTTTTTTAGTAGAAAATGTTGTAATATTAAATTGTTCTAAGTTTCGGTAAGAAAGACTGTTAAAAAATCAGGATCATTATTAATATCGTAGAAAAATTCAATGTTTGTACTAGCTAACGCACGTTTAAGCTTCTGTAAACCAGAAGAATTAATAAACCATTGAAATGTTTGATTAGTGTCAACAACTTTATGTTCAGAGTCAATAAATAAAAATTGAGCTCGATGGTCAGAAAAACAAGGTGCAAATACGCCCACTCTGTAGATATTTTTATAATCTATTTCTAATGAGTGTAGAGTAATAAAATCTCATGAAGTATTCAAAAGCGCTACAGGGTAATCCGTCAATAATCCGTCAATAAATTCCGTCCGCATTGCAAAATTCTGTCGTTTCATAAAGAGCAGGTAGGTATCACCCTGTTTTAAGGGATTAGTCCATTGTTATCGACAGATAAACACTGAGCCAGAGGCGCGCTAGTGGGTTAATTGACAAAAGAATATGCATTCTTAAAAATCATATTAAAGGAAATAAAAATGTAATACAGCAGAACAGTGTTATTAAAAAAATATAAAATGTAACAATAAAATATATACGAACCGAAATCGGGAAATACTCACAAACACACACGAATGAACTTTACATATTGAAACACTTGTGGGGAGTTTAAATCAATTTATTCACAAAAACTACAAAAACTTTACTGGATACGTTATTACAATTCTACATCACTATAGTCTTCATCCGAAGAACTGTCATCATCCCCTGGTGTTATAATTATAGGGTCAACCACCTGATCGACCAAGTTGTCCAGTTCCCACATTTTATCTTCCTCTTTTAAAACATGCTGGATTGCTTTTTGCCAGTTTTCTGATGTGATTTCCATAATGGCTTGATCAAACAGTACCTTGACATCTTTCATTTTAAATGTGGTATTGTGCCTTGCAACATATCCTTTAACTTGTGCCCATATAAGTTCTATGGGATTTAATTCGCAATGATATGGCGGTAGGCGTAGCACAGTTACTTTATACTTTTCTGCTACATCTTCTACGGCATATTTTATGAAGCGAGATTTATGTTGTTTTACTACGGCTAGTAGTTCCTTCTTTATTGAATTCGTCTCAAACTGAATACCTTTATTTGACAGCCAGTTAATAATTTCTTGCTTTCTCCAACCTGAAGTTGGTACCTTCTCTATGCGCCTTGAATGGTAGCTTGCATTATCCATAATCACGACCGAATCAGCTGGAAGAAATTTTAACATTTCCCCGAAGTAGTCTTCGAAGACATCCGAATTCATGTCCTCATGATAATCTCCCGTCCGACACGACTCAAAGCTTAACAAACCTTCTTTTAAAAATCCTTCTTCGCTTCCAATGTGAGCAATTATAAGCCTCTTCCCTTTTCCCGAAGGCACTTTAATACCCGTCGAAAGGCCTTCTATGAAAGCTTGGCGAGCACTTGTTACATTTTTATCTTGCCACATTTTTTGGACTATATAACCTTCGTTTATCCACGTCTCATCAAGATAAAAAATTTTCTTGTGCTCTCTGCGGTACTGTTTTATAGTTCTCAAATATTTTCGTCTCCAGCAAATGATTTCATCACTTTCCAGTAATAGTGCCTTTCGATTGTGCTTTTCCCAGGAAAAATTCATACTTTTTAAAGTTTTCCATAAAAGTTTTCTGGATATCAAAGGAATATCGTTATCTTGGCTTATCTCCATTAGTATTTTGTCAAGGGTGGGTATTTCCTTTTTAAAATAAAACGAATGAACTTTTCTTCGAATGTCACGTTTGGTGTCTTCACCTAAGATTTTTATTGGTCTTCCTGATTTTCTCTTACATGGACTTAACTGGCCTGATATCTTTCTTTCTCGCAATAATTTAAAAATCGTGGACTGTCCAATTCCAGTCATTCGGGCACATCGCTCAACACTTTCTTGCACAGACAAACTAGGGTGATCGTGTTTTATGCAATCATATACATTTAAAATTATAACTTTTTCACTAACAGATAGCGGAGAATTTTTTACACCTCTTTTCTTTGGAGTAAATGTCGCCATTTTATAACTTTTTCACTATTTCTATATCACAATATTACTGTACGTTTAATTGGTGTAGTAACAATTACTAACTCGAATGTCGAATGTCGAATGATAATAATAAAATAAAAGAGGGATTATAATGAAAGTGTAAGTAAAACCTCATTACGCGTTATTAGTATTCATGTTGATTTATTTTAGTTCTTAGTAATATTAGGAGGTGCGTCATACCCTTATCAGTTTCTTCTAATGCTTTTATTCGTTCAGTAAGGAAGTGAATTTGTTTTTATAAATAAAAATGTAATTAGCTTTAATGACCATATAATGGAATACGAGTTTGAAGAATAAGTTAATCGAAAAATTAAATAAAATTTATTATTATTAGATATAAAATTGGTTATCACAAAATATCCAAAATATGATATTTTGAGGTACATCAATTTGTTGACGACGAAGTTTACATCCGTCCATTTGCCTACGCCCATGACGACACCGAAATTCAGGCAAATTTTATGACACTTCATGATTTATTACTCTACACTCATTTGAAACCAATTATAGAAAAATTTGTCATAATGTTGTCGATGTAACTACTGGACTGGAATGTGATTCTAGTATAATCGTTTATAGTTATTTTTTGACTAAAAGATGTTAATTGATTTTGAATATCAAAAAAAATGTCAGATTCAATTTTTTAAATTTATAATAAAATCTCCAAATATGATTAGTTTGTCTGCTTTACTAAGCAAGGATGTTATGACATTATCAAAATTCACCAAAAATAAGTCAAAGTCACCCTTACCCGATCTGTATACAGTTAAAATGTTGGCTTTTATTGAAGGTACATAAATTGCACAAAACTCAGAACTTTGCTCTACATTATATTCATTTAGATTAAGAGAAGAATACATAAGATTTTCTTTTACATAAATTGCAACTCCGCCTTGTTTCTTTTTTACCCTACAAAAGAAATTAGCTAATGAAAAGCCGGAGATGTTAATTAATTTTAGATTTTCTTCACTTTGCCAGTGCTCCGAAAAACATATGACGTCATATAATTTTTGATCCGCAAGAAAAGCATTGATCATATCGACTTTATTTGAAATACACTGCAAATTAACATGAAACAAGCTTCTACAAACTTTTATCAAAATAAAGTAATTCGAAAAGGTGGTACGGTAGGAATGTTTCATGTTAATTTCCAGTGTATTTTAAATAAAGTCGATATGATCAATGCTTTTCTTGCGGATCAAAAATTATATGATGTCATATGTTTTTCGGAGCATTGGCAAATCCCCTTTTGCTTAGAAAACGTGGAATTCTTGCAAAAATTCCAAAGTTATTTTTAAATTCGTTACAAGCATCTTGTATCCTTAACCAGAGTCATGCACGATTTTGTATCAGAACGGAATAAGCAAGTGCCTTTATGTATAATAAACAAACACAAATATCGCAAAGATTCAAATCCGGTGGCCTTGCTAGCCAAGCAACTTTATCACCTCTTCCAATCTAGTGGTCTTCGTAGTTATTATCAAGAAAGTCTCGTACATTCCTGCTAAAGTGGGCCGGATAGCATTCATGTAGAAACCGTAAGTTTTACCGAATATTTAAAATCACATTATCTAACAAATCGGGTAAAACATTTTGCAGGAAATGTAAGTAATCAGCTCCATTTAAACGAGAGCAGGCAATTCCACAGGTCCAAGTAGATAATTGTCAACTATTCCTATCCACACGTTTATGTTAAACCTATGCTGATGCTCAGTGGCGCACCTATAATTTTCCTCTGGGGGTTGTTTTGTTTGGGCACCGAAATTTTTTTTATGGTACCTCCATTTTTGAGTCCTTACATTTTTTGAGTAACAGTAATGTACGAACAATAATACGCTGCATTATGTACATTAAAAATTCCAATTTTGTGAATAGACCTTCGTCGCAAAACAAAATGTATCTAAAAAAATATTCATTTTCATTTTTATGATTTGGTATGCATCTAGCTATTCACGAGCAGGAAAATCTCCTTGTTGTACATTTGTAGAATTAAAAGAATACACATTTTCTTTGTGTAAGATATTTCCTACGAAAGATTTTGAAATTGTGAGATACATGCGGCAGATAGTCTTCGAACGCTAATTTCTGGATTTCCCTTAACTTCCATTAAAATAACATTTTAATGTGCTGCTGTTACATCATTAGGATTATGTCGCCCTGTTTCATTATTTTTTGGGACCACTGAACCTGTTTCTCTTAATCGTTGATGAAGAGCTGTAAATGTTGAGTATGTGGGATGTTCACGATTTTTCATCGTATCTACGTTGTGCTGCTCGAGCGTTACACCTCATTTCGCCATACACTAAATGCATAATAGCGTATTCCTCATTAGTAAAAAACATTTTTGTTGAATTAAAATTGTTGTATTTAAATCGATTTTTCCAGAAAACGGTGTATCCTACCGACTTAAAGTAAGAGTACCTTTTATTAGTAGAATACCTGAAAATTTAATAATCTAGTATCACGAATGCTTAAAAGTTACAAGACACAAAAGTGATGCGTTAAAATAACCGTTGACCTACCCAAAACGGGCGCCTATGACCGGTACTTGATATTCGCAATTGATAGAATCGAATGAATTCTGGAGAATAAATAATCGTACTAGTTTTTGTTTTTCTAGATAAACGCGTTCTGGATGTAGCAAAAAAAACTAATTACATGGCGCCATCTTCAGGAGAGTTTCTGGACACCTTCTATATAAATATTATAAAAACATTCTGTTTTCAGTCATCTTTTATTTAAAGGGAACAATGATGGATCCGCCACTTGGCGGTATTAATTATTAATTTTTAATAATATTTTTTAAAACATACGTAAAGATAAGCACTGAAAAATAAGTACTGTTGTATAAATATAGCAAGTCTTTGTATGTGTATGGCAGAATGGCCCTTCCGAGATTCGTCTGGATGCTTAGACAAATATCATATATAAAAATCAAGCGTGAGAAAATAAGAAAAGTTACATTATTTTTTTGGAAACTTTAAAGCGTCTGGTAAAAGTTACCGCCAACGAAATGGCAGTATTAATTACTATTGTTTAACAATATTTTCTAAAACATCCGTAAAAATAAACACTGAGACTTTAAGAAAAGTAAGTACTATTATCTAGGACACATAATGCGCCATAGGGAATTTGAGCAGCTCCAAGTAATATTAGAAGGCAAGATTGAAGGTAAAAGGAGCATAGGACGAAAGAAAAAATCTTGGCTACAAAACATCAGAGATTGGAGGACCCACACAAAAGGAAATGAATTAATTCATCAAGCCCAGAATAGAGAGAAATTTGCCATATTGATCGCCAACCTCAACAGAGAAGGCACTTAGGAGGAGGAGGAAGTACTATTATATACACCGTAAAAATCAGCACTGAGACTAAGAAAAGTAAGTACTATTGTATATATAAACATTTTAATAATGCTTGCAAGTATGGTATCTTTCAAAACAAATTAAAAGACAAACTGGTAGATCGCAACTGGTAGATACACATATTATAACGAGTATCACTTCGTTTGTCATGCTTACCACTTACAACATATTTTCTCTGATCTGATATTATTTTGTAAACAGCATGCGAATTTAATAAACTTAATAGTCCAAAATATGAAAAAAAAAAAAGTTTTTTTATATCACTTTACCGTTTTTCGAACGCATTCTACTGAACTATGTAACCTGTCACTACGGTCTACAGCTCCTATATTTTTTTAATACACACATTGTTTTTTTGTATTTCTTCCGTGGTAGTTCTGTCTACCTTTCCTGTTAAGTTCATATTGTTAGAATGGAATGTTGACATCAACCGAACTTCCCTTTTGTCTTTCCGTTTTAGAGCTAGTGGATCTGTTGACAATACCCGACTTCCCAGTCTGTAGTACTTTAGAGATGACTGTAGGTTCCTCCTATTTTACTTGACGGCCCCACATGCATTTGTATTATTTTCATGCAATAATGTGAATAATAATAATAAGTGAATAATGCCGTGTTAGCATACCAGTTATCTACGGAAGTATAACGAATATCCTTTGCCTAAATATCGCCCAATCAAAGTACTGACAATATTCCCAGATATTCCAATATCTTTGCTTTAATTATCATTTTTCTTTATTTCTGTTGAAGCTCTGCAATTCTGTGGCGCTTTGATGGTATTATACTGCTTGACAAATACTCGTCCTTTGAATAAAAGCAAACTTTCATTAATGCATAGATTTTGGGAAGGATATAGGTACCTAACGTTTTTGGAAATACATCTCACAAGTTTCTCTCGTCTCGCAATAATCCATACAAGTTTCCATAATATATCATTTTCGGGTTTCGAACTATTATCCGCAAAGTTTAGCATTCGTTGTAATAAAAGGTATCTATCCCTTGACATAATTTGTGTAAATATAGGGGTGGCTAAAAGTTTATCGTTCGTCCAATAACTAATTATTTTATTCTTCTTTACTTGAGCCGTAAGAAAATTCGTTGCAATAAAACAGAAAATTTCGCTAGGATCTGTGTCTTTCCAACGCTTTACTGTAGAATTTTTCGATAATTCGGTATTTTGAGATACAAATTTTGCTTGTAAATTAGTTTGATCGGCAATGTACTGAACTATGTTTTCATCAAAGAATAATTAAAACAATCCAAGGCGCAGTGGTGGACTCTGCCTTGGATGCTGCCTTAAAAACTGTATATTGTAGGATTCAGATCTGAAGATTTGAAAAGGTAATCGGATTTTAACTTTTTTTTAGGCATATTAGTTACATCTTCATCCTCAGGTTCAGAATCAGATAAGATATTTATATCAGATATCAGATAAGATAATTCGGTATTTTGAGATACAAATTTTGCTTGTAAATTAGTTTGATCGGCAATGTACTGAACTGTTTTCATCAAAGAACACATTAAAACAATCCAAGGCAGTGGTGGACTCTGCCTTGGATGCTGCCTTAAAAACTGTATATTGTAGGATTCAGATCTGAAGACTTGAAAAGGTAATCGGATTTTAACTTATTTTTAGGCATATTAGTTACATCTTCATCCTCAGGTTCAGAATCAGATAAGATATTGTTTGATAAATCTTCTTTCAAATAGTTTAATTTTGTTCCTGAGGTATTCGGAACAACAAAAGCTTCGTCACTTCCAATACTCCCCTCGTCACTTTCACTGTTAGCCAGAATTTCGTACAGTTCTTTGACCGTTAAAAATTTTCTTGTGCGACCTGGCATTTCAAAATAAACAATATACCTATATGAACTAGTTCAAAATTCAATAAACAACAACAACACAACTATATAGATAAACTCGACTGATCTGAATTTTATTGGCCTCGTATATATCTTAGATTGTTTTAGTGATATCTAATGTAATTTGTCTATTGTATAAAGGTGAATAACGTCCTTCATCCTTACTCTGTCAAAGGCTTTTGTTAAGTTAATCCTGCAAAGGAACGCCGGTCGATTCTATTCTAATGCCGTTTCCATGATTTGTCTTATAACAAATGCTGCGTCTGTACATAACTTTCAGCTTTGGAGACCTTGTTGTTCATCCTCAAGTGATATTCTTTCATTAATTAATTTGGTTAAAATTTTTGTGGTTTCAGCGAGTTTCAGTGTGATGTTTAATATATTGATTCCTTTATAGTTTTGTGATTTTTTTGTCATTTTTTGTGCGGTACCTTTAGTGCAGTACCTTTTTTAAATTCGCTTATTTTCCATTCTTTGGGTACTTTGTTGTATTGTAATATTTTGTTGATATTGTTACGATAAATATGACTCATGCCCTAAGCTGTAAACATATTTTTCTAACAAGTATTTTTTTTTGAGTAGGTAATAATCCACGGGTCCCCTCCGCTAAAAAAACCTGTCTGGTTCCATGGCGTTCGACAAAGTTCAAGAAAGATAACGGTTATTTAATATTTATATAGAGGAAATTTTTATTGTAAACGGAGTCTGAAAAGAATAATTGTATCGAGTCGAGTTTGAATTGTAACGGGCAAATAAATTATATAAATTAGAATAGTGTCAGTGTAAAATAAATTATTGTAAGATTATATATAAATTAAATAAAGACTCTAATAAACTAAGTATTATAACATTTAATAATAAATAAAGTTAATAAATTAAATTTATAAACATAGTTTAATATGCTGTGCTAATTGATCTGTAATCATTGTTCCGCAATATTTTAACAGTTCATTCGCTATTCCATCCATGCCTGCAGCTTTTCTGTTCTTTCTCCACTTCCGGTGTTTCTGGTTCTGCTAATGTCTGTTGTTCTTCTCAATACAGTCTTACAGATCCTCTAAGCCAGTTTAGCATGGGGGTCGTACCGAAAATATGGTAAAAGTTTAAAGCCATATACTTGCCCAAACTAGGTAAAGTATCAGATCTAACACCAAAATCATATAGACCAATAAGCCTATCGTCTTTTCTATTAAAAACGATGGAAAGACTTCTGGATAGGTACATAAGACACGAAGTGCTTAAAGAAAATTCTCTAAGCAATCGTCAATATGCATACCAACCTTGTAAATCTACGGACTTAGCGTTGGATGATCTAAACAGGCTCTTCTGAAAGTCAATAGAGAACAAAGAGATAGCAATGGCCGTTTTTTTTAGATATTGAAGGGGCATTTAATAATGTTATCACCAACTCTTTGGTTAAAGCAATGAGTAGAAGCAACGAGGCAAACCTGTGGTAATATGCCAATGGATAAGGGCATATCTGAAGAATAGGATAGTAATATCCACTCTGGGTAAAGCAACCATCAAAACAAGAGCAGGTAGAGGCTGTTCACAAGGAGGAGTTCTGTTTCCTCTACTTTGGGCAATCTTGGTAGATGATCTTCTCAAAAATCTGTCCACAAAAGACTTTTAGTGTCTAGGATACGCTGACGATATTGCAATCTTCGTCAGGGGCAAATTTACCCAGGATGTATCTGGGAGAATGCAAGTAGCTCTAAATATAGTTGATAACTGGTGTAAACAAAAGAGACTGACAGTCAATGCTCAAAAAACACACATCGTCAACTTCACAAAAAAGACAGCATTACAAGACCTTAAACTACCAGTGCTGGAGAAAACAAAGATTCCATTTGTCAAAGAAACAAAATACCTAGGGGTATCTTCTGATCATAGGCTTACATGGAATACTCAGATACTGAAATGTTCTTGGGCAGATGTAGAAGAATGTGCAGTAAAAATTGGAGGCTCAACCCCAAAATGATCAAATATGTAGTTTTACACAAGGGTTATTACACCATTGATAGCCTGTGGGTGGTGGACAAAGACGCAGCGAATGGGAGCAATAAGTAATATACAAAGACTATCATGTATTTCGTGGGCCATAAAAACAACTCCTACAGCATCGTTGGAAGTCATGCTTAATCTTCCACCAGGTAATATCTTTATACAGGGCGAAGTCAGATCTGTGATGCACACATTAATACATAGTCAGCAACACATAAGCCAGGACCATAGTGCTGACAATAGAAAGCTAATCAAGAAGCTAAAAGCAGATCGTAACTGGGCAACCCATCGATGCACAGCTACGATATATAGGTTTGACAATAAATTCCAAATTAATATACCAAGCAGAAAAGACTGTAAGGAAGGTGTACCCATACAAACAGAAGCTGCGTTATAAACTGATGGCTCAAAAACATCTGAGGCTATAGTAGCCGGTATAGTAGGAACAAAGCAAGGGATATATTTCTCGGTGAGTCTATCTAAGGATGTCACAATTTTACAAGCGGAAATAACAGCAATCCATCACTACGTGGAATAAATAGAAAGGCAGAAAAGAACGCACCGTTCCATTGCCATTTTCACAGATATTCAGGCAGAGCTTATTGCACTCAATTCTGTAGAGGTCAATTCTAAGCAAGCATGGGATTGTGTGGGTACCCTAAATAAACTGGGAAACCGTAGCAAGGTTACGGTACGTAGATACCAAGGCACGGGGGGTCATAAGGGCAATGAAAAAGCAGATGAAATTGCCAAACAAGGCTCATTAATACCATTCATTGGACCGTAACCTTCCTGCAGCATTGCAAACACAGTAACAAGAAGGGCTACAAAAAAGTGTTTAGCAGAGAAATCTCTGAAATGGTGAGAATTTACCAGGAGAAAGACAGGCGAAACAGTTCATTGTAGAACATTCACTAAAATTTACAGCAGACCTAATAAACAAAGACTAAAAAACAGTTAAAGCCGAAATAGGTTTCTTAAAAGGGTACTGTAAACTGAATAGTCATTTCAAGCTGATGGGATTGGCAGATGGTGTGATTCCCTTAACCTCTACTATTTCTTTCATTTCTTGTCTCTGTCCTCTTATAAATTTCTATTTTTTTTTGTACTCCGTAGAAGTCATGTTCCAGATCTTTGAGAAGCGTTCTCAGCTTCTCAGTCGTTGTTCTTGGTTGTTTGGTAACACGTCTATGTATCTCATTGCGAATTCTTATACAGTTTTCATATGTACTAAACTAAACTAACAATTATGACTAATATTATAAATAAACACTACGATAAAACTAAGTACTTAAAACGGAAACAAAATTCACTGCACTATTAACAGATTCGCAATTGAAATAACCAGGATAAAGCACTAAGAATGATATTGAGTATGCTATGAAATTGAGTTATCGTAATTATTATTAGGATATATATAGGGCCGGTTGTTCGAACGCTAATCAAAACTCAAATATTTAATTAAAATCAAATACGTCACATTTTGAGGTTACGTTGACTGATTTATTTTATTCAATTTTATTATTTTGCGTTTTAATTTAAAATAAACCATAACTGAACTTTTTCTGATATTAATTTTATGTTTTTATTTACAAATCAATAATAATATTAAGCAATTTTTAATAATTTTGAAAGCTGCTGTGACGTTTTGCTTGTAATTAAATATTTGATTACAATCAATTTTCGATTTCGAACAGCCGGCCCATAGTCAAAATAATCAAAATAATTTCAATTAATTTCTTAAATAACTTTTACTATATGTGCTGCCATCTGTTGGTGTAGTATAATATAACTAAGAAAACTAACTTTTGAATATTAAGAGCACCGCTAGATGGACAGATATGTTCAAAAACAACTAGTTACCCAAACGCATGCGTATATTACTTTCGGAACAAATTCTCATCAAAACTTTTCAGTTTCAGCAGTTTTGCGAGTCTATCAGTAAGTGGAGGATGTCAATGTTTACTTACATGTAAAAAACCTGTTGCTATTCCCATGTGAAATAAAGTTTTCGAGATGTAGATTTTTTCGCGAATTATGTGTTGTTTTCAGTTAAGTGTTTATTTTTGTGTTATTGTCGTGTAACCATGGGATTAACAATGTCAAAACAAGAGACTTCGGCCCCTGAGGCCGATAGTGTAATATCTTCCAAGTTACATGGAAGACAAGCTAGTATCAGGCAAAGTGCTATCAAAGCCAAAGCTAAACAACCCATGCCAGACCCTGCTGAGCTCGAAAGAAGATTTACAAAAGTTTTGGTACGTTTTTTAATAGTTGTTTATTAGTTTTAAAGATACGTTTCTCCTCTACCTGCGGATGATACGGGTTCCTGACCGTCGTCTGACCTCACATCCAACTGGTACTTACTCTATATTAAAATTGATTGATTAAATCATTGTTTATTTTTGTTCATACTTCGTGGAAGAGCTGTTGCAAATTCTTGAAAATTATTGAGAACTCTCCTGGAATTACTGACCACATCAGTGATGTCATACTTTTTTAACAATTTAATAGTTTTATGAGTCATGCAAGAATGATTATTACAACTTATAAATCTGATTTTTTTATGAGGTAGTAATCTAAATTTAAATTCAATTTAAATCAGACCGGTTTGCTTTATTAGAATTTTTAATAATATGAAATTCGAAGGTTGTAAAAACGCGTTTTACAAAATGCCAGAGGTTTGTTTACTTTCTGAAAACAGTTTTATAGATAGATGCGTTTATTATTATTACTAGGTCGTTTACCTTTGAACATTTATTAGCTATTACACCTACAATTTTCTTTTGGCAGACAGGTATGAGGGCGTAGCTGTTTATATAAAGGATGTCTCGATATGAAATGTACACATTTATATTTTATACATAGTAGTTAAAACAATGAGTCCAATATTGAATGAAATTTCATTGAAAACAGTTTTATATTTCGAATTTAATTAACTACCTTTGGCCTATTTTAAAACATGTAGTACTACTAAGTACTACTACTTGTTGAAACAGATTTAAAAAATATTTTTCCTAAGCCATTAAAATATAAATATGTCTTTATGTTTATCTTTTTAACATTATTTAACAAAAATCGTACTTAAGCTGTTCTTATTTATTTGAAAGTTTTATGCTGTTCAAGAGTTAACTATAGAATTCTAAATTGGAATTTTATAGTAAAAAGATAACAAATTCATATTTTGAGACGAGACATATTATACCACTATTTTATTCAGCTTTACATACTTTTATCAACTTAAATAAATTAATGTTAACTGTTAATGTATTTAAATATACAGGTTTACATAGTCATGAAATAAGAATTACAGACATCAATAACTCACTAAGTATTAGAACCTACTAATTATTATGTACTGTATGATTTAAGGTACTAGTACATATTGGAAAGCTAATGATGCATATTTTTAAAAAAAAGTTTCTCAGCTCCTTTATTAAATACCAACATGAAATATTAGAATCGAACATGATTTGATTTTTAAATATTATTTTATTGTTTAATTACTTAAGTAATATTTTTTTTGTTCCCATGAATTTAAAAGACAAGCACCATTCTTAGAATTGGCACATCTAAAACAAAAAATTCCAAAGGGAGAAAGCGCACTTACAAGACAATTAACCACTTTTTGAGAATTAGTGTCCGCCATCGCACACCCTTTTTTGAGATGTTAACTTAGGTGCCCTCTAGCTATTCATGGGAACAAAAAAAATCTTTTTGTTTAACTCAAAGATAAAATAATATTTAAAAATAAATTCATGTTCCTATCTAATAAAGGAGCTGAGAATTTTTTTTAAATATGCATTTTTTAGCCATCTAATCTGTACTAGTAACTCAAATAGTTACAATATACATAGTATAATAAAAATTTAGATCATAAAATGGAAGCACATACTGGGAAAAAATCACTTAAACTGCATACAAAAAAGTTATAGATTTGAAGTGCAAAATGAAAATCGATTTTTGCCAATATCTTGTAAACTGTTTAACACTTTGTAATCAATCAATCAATCGCCAATAATGACTGCATGATATTTTCAAGTTCCAAAATATCTTATTACATCTTACTTAAATATTTACAAAAAGTGTAGTGTATTTTAAAGATATTCAAATCTGCCACATTATATTGTATAGACATTTGGAAGCATTTTAAAAAAGGAAAACCGAATATTTTGGAAAATCATTGCCTTCAGATTATTCTGAACTTATAAAGTAACAGTCAATAGGGTTAGGATCTGGACATATGGGTGTCAAGGCATATAATATAAACAGGCATATCAGGATCCAATCCAGGTATATCAGGGCCCATCCAATCTAGGCCTAGAGTACCTACTGCCCAAAAAATATTTTCTAACTTGGTTATTGTAATGCTCTGGAGTGCCATCCTATAAAAATTAGATACATATTTTATCCGATTGTGATATTTACCTCTTCCAAGTACTTTAGTAATATGTTTTGTAAGAACTGGAAATGGTTCCCTCCATTTAAATTGTATCACCTATTAAGTTATTGTCCAAAGTTGACTTGAAAAATCGTTTGGAAATCATAAATTTTTTTTATGATGATTTATGTGGTTTCTAATGAAGGTAGATTTGTCAGTAAACAAAATATGAGTAATGAAATTGCCATTTGGAATTTTTTCTGTCAAAAACCAATTCCAAAACATCAGAACTGGGCTACAGTATTTTTTGTTTTACAAAAGTATAGTAGCAATTTTCTGTAAATATGTCTTTGAAATGTTCATATTTTTGGAAGCATAGGTTTCTTATCAAGGGGTAGTGGATCGCACAGAGATGTGAAAAAAAAACCCAGTGTAGCGACTATAGCGACGGTAACGACTGTAGCAACATGTAACGACTGTAACGACATATCGCGCGATCACACTTTACATCAAGTTAAATGCAGTCTCATGCGTGTTTATTAACAAAATAAAATCAAATAAAATAACATCAACTATTTTGCCTCAAGATACTATTTCCTATCTCCTCAATTCAAAAAAATTCTCGAATTCATCCTTTATAAGACCAGTTCATAAATCTCAACTGATCCAAGCAATCAGTAGTGTCAAAAGCAAATATTCCTGTAGTACTGATGGACTATCCATAAAATTTTTTTTAAATCTTTAAAAAAATGTGTTGAAAGTCCTGGTCTCACTAATTAATGATTCCTTTGAAAAATGTTTATTTCCAGAGTGCCTAAAGACAGCCATTATTATTCCTCTTCATAAGAGTGGTGAAAAAATCGAATATCTGCAACCATAGACCTATTACCTTATTACCGGTTCTAGCTGTTGATTATGTCCTTTCTCATTGAAAACAACATTTTATCATAAAGTCAGTTCAGCTTTGTATCTAATAAATGTACCTGTGATGCTGTTTTCTCTACTACATGAGGTCTATCAAGCACTAAACAATAATGTTTACACTAGGTACCATTGTTTTTTGTGACTATGCCCAAGCTTTTGATTGTGTAAATCACATTTTGATAAAAAAACTAAATTTCTAAGGAATTCAAGGTATTTCTTTGAATTGGTCCCATTACTTGAGGAATAGGGAACAACTAGTTAGAGCAAAGGATACTGACTAGTCACAAAAGCATTGTATGTGGAGTACCACAAGGTTTAGTATTGGATCCTCTACTCTTCCTTATCTTTATAAATTTCGTCACTAACTTAAAAATCGATAGAAAAATTTTTCTTTTTGCTGATGATACCCGTATGACCTGGAGGAACTCTAATATTACAACTGTTCATGCAAATATAACTTCTGATCTACTTAAAATAAAAACCTGGTCCGACTCTAACTTACTCTCTTTTAACGTGGATAAAACCGTAGCATTATCCTATAAAGGAGCTCTTCAACCCTTGCTTCTTAATAACAGCCAGATCAGTATTGTTGATTCTGTAAAATTTCTTGGCATTTTTAATGATAGCAACCTTAAATGGTCCATTCATATCGATTTGTTAAGTAAGAAACTAGCCTCAGCCTGCTATGCAATAAGATCTGTTTCGAAGGAAATCAATTTAACATCTTCCAAAATAACATATTTTTCTTTGTTCGAGTCTCATCTTCAATATGCTCTTCCTTTTTCGGGTTCCAGTACAGCTGCTCAATGTGATGTTATTTTTAAATTGCAAAAAAGAGCAATACGGTACCTTTTTGGCCTCAGTAGAATAACACATTGCAGAAGCTACTTGAAAAATCTAATAAAAAATATATATTTTTAAAACTGTTTGCTTACCTAATTCATACACACCTACATGTTTTTCCAGCAAGACCTAATCATGACTACTCCACCAGAGATTCAACCTTTGATGTGTATTCCCGTCCACTGAGTTAGTAAATAAATCTATATTATATTCCGCAAAAAAATTATATGACAATTTCCCTTTGCAACTTCTTTCCTTAAGTTCTGTAAAATGACAAAAGCCTATCTACCTGAAAGTCCATCTTATTCAGTGGAAGAGTTTCTTAACGAATAACTGAGAAATTACAGTATGTTTATGTAACTACAGTATTTTTATATATATTTGGGTATCACATGCAGCAACTTAAACTTATTAGTTATTAAAAAGTATTTAGTAAAGTGTTACTATGCAATTTGCAGTTTATTTAAATTTTGCAATGGATTGTGTATTTTATTATCTTTTATTTTGTGATATTGACGATTTATGTAATTTCAGTTAACTTTAAAAATTGTTACTGTTATTTTTATTTTTGTAAGCTTTGTCCATAAAATCGAACAATAAAGCATATTTCTTTTCTATTCTAAATAAAATAACATGAAATAAAATTAAAGAAAATAAAAATAAAATCAAATAAAATAAAAATTAAAATAATTTTTAGTTAATTTAATTTAGCATTTCCACCCAACCTCTATACTCCACTTAAAAGTTCAAGAACCTTGTGATCCCATGTGATTTTACATTTTCTTTCATATTATTAAATTTATCACATCTGTGATTAAGGAAATTTTGATACATGTATATTTTTTAATTTTAGACCACTTACTCCAAATAAAAAATTCATAATTTTTTTAATTAAAAACCTCTAATTTCAAATTATTTCGCATTTTTGTCTGAAACATATTTTAACTAAAAACTTAGACACAGACATTGCACTATAAAAGAATTGTTTACCATGGAAGTTACAAATCATTATAATTGCTAATTTTGCATTTGTTTTTTACACTAGGCTGGAGAAGATCTTATCAGTATTGTTTTAAAGCATGAGTCAAGGTTCCTAGTCTGTTCTAATATTTAAAAATATGTAAATATAAAATAAACTCTGAAATTTTTATTTAAATGGTGTGCAGTATTTTGGGTGTAATTATATAAACTATGCTGTCAGAAGAAACCTGGGTGTTTACATGTATATATATATATATATATATAGCTGTTTACTCGAAGATTCTTTTTGTGTGGGGATCATCCCATTCTGGGTTTAGGTTTACAGTTTTTGGTATGACTTTGCTGTTTCCACTACATTTCTCTATTCTTTTCGCTCTTTGTTTGTCCTTCCTATATTTATAATTTCTATACTCCTTAAGTATTCTTCCCATTGTTGTCTCCATCTCAGTTTAGGTCTGCCTCTGGTTCTTTTACGGTATCCATTTCGTTATAACTCTTAACTCTTCTCTCTTCTCATTATGTGTCTGTACAATCTAATTCTCTGTGCTTTTATTGCTCTAACTTTGCTCTCTTGACCTATCCATTATTGTGCTTTGTGATTCATGCATTGTTTTGCATACTCTTTGTTTTCCCTCTTTCGTCTCAGTATTTTTCTCATAATCTTCCTCTCAAAAACTTTCAATTGCTCTTCTTCTCTTGCTGTTAATGTCCGGATGTACTACTTATGTCATGGTAATTGGTGGATGTTACGAATAAGTTTAATAAACAGAACGTCTGACGAAGATGTATTACCAGCATGAATATACGACCGCAACTATTTAAAACTGTTAAATTTAGGAAACATTATACCCACCTTAGGGTACGGACATACCCAAGATACATGGATGTATGCCGTGGAGGTCGCAGTCGATACATCGATGTCAAAAGAAACCTTCATTTTCTTATGAGATCGCACATATCAAGGATGTATGACCCGTTCACCCTCGAGACCTATCATCGCAGTTTACAGCCATGTCGATGTCAGAACAAAATAGTTTGTTTTACATCGCGATCGAGCTGTTGATCGTGTGCTAAATTACAAGTTTATTGGTGGTTTTCAAACCACGTGACATTCGCGGGAGATACGGATGACATGATAAATGTACTGAAATGTATCAAGACTTATTCTCATATAAGCATAAAATCTGTCTGAGTGGTGTAAGTTAGCTCTTTAAATAGGTGATGGTATTCTTCTAGATACTGCCTTTTTTGATTTATAGGATGAGCCGAAAACTGTCGAATTTAATTACAAATGATCCACTACTTTTCACTTGAAGACCTGGGTTGAGTTTACCGAAAGTACAAGCTGAGCTTAGCCGCAAATGTCAACCATGAAATAAAATATTTCGGTTTGACCAATAAGGGCAATTGCCAAAAAAAATTTCTAATAATTAACTGCAATTAATCTCCAAAGAAACAAATATTTTCTCGTTCTTGTTTTATATAAATCAAAAATTGCAGAATTCATAACATAATATAATCAAAATGTACTTTTCTAAAGCTTTATCTCTTTATATTTGAAGCATACAGCATATACATTCAGTCATCTGTCACCTCAGAAACCGCAAAGAACCGCAAAGAACGCTGAAAGGAAGGTATCTTCGGTATGTTCTGCCCGTCATCGATGTAAAGCTCGACCGCGATAGAGACCTCCACCCTCCACCGCGCACATCCATGTATCTTCGGTATGTCTGTACCCTTAGACATATAATGCGACATAGAGGGTTTGAACAACTTATTAGAATATTAGAATTAAAGATCGAAGGAAAAAGAAATATAAAGAGAAAGAAAAAATGACTGCGTAACATAAGAGAGTGAACCCATACAACAGGAAACCAACTAATTCATCAAGCTCTGGACAGACAGCAATTTGCATAACAATTTTTGCCTCAAACGAGAAAACCTTTTTATTAGGAGGAACGGCAACAACTAAGTAACTGAAGGAGATGTATTGTATTGTATTTTTCAAATTTGGATATAGTACAATAAAGTACCTATGTATGAAAGTTCTCTGTTTAATCTTAGAATAATAAATACCATTATCTATTTCCGAATTCCTTCCCGTTTTTGTATATGTTTTATGTACTTACATAGTTTAAAATACAATTGATTAAATTATAACAATATTTTTTTGTATAAAGCTTCCTGTTTTAAAATTCTTTAAATTATTAAGCACGAATGTAATAACTTGTGCATGAATTAATTATATATTATACATGAATTTTAACTAACTAGATATTTATGTTTAACATTTTGTAATCGCTAAATGCGTAAAACAATTAAGGTAATATCTAGGTTTAATTTACACAATTTAACCAAATAAACTGATAGTGCTGTTCTTCTCATTGTCCTTAATGTGTACAAAAACAACAATTTTGTGTTAATAGTCTAGTCCTACTAGTCGTAGTCTTTTTATTTCGTGAATTTAAATTAAAATGCAGCAATCTGTTCTGGTTTTTCCTCAACAAAAGCCTAAATTACGTATTTCCTTCCTCAATGTGTCCACACTTCCTGAAATAAGCGAAAATTAATAAGAATACCACTAAGTCAACGTTCATCGAATGCATTAATTGTTACGTTTAATATCACCGCTAGATTTGGTTTTAAAAAAGAAATTGTTTATTTGTTGATAAATTATTATACAATAAGCATGTTCCTGTGGAAACCTTTATAACAGCGGTATATCAAATTTGCTTATGGATTTTTTAAACTGACATGCAATATAAAATCAAAATGAAATTGCGTATTTTGAAAGTACTTGATTTAAGTTTTTAACTCATATTTTTTGTTTTTTAAATTCGATTCCCAACCTATTGAAAAATGGCCTCGAAAAATGCTAAAATTGGCCTTTCAGCATTTTTAATTGGTTATTTGCATTTTACGCTTAAAGTAAGCATTTGTGACGGGTAGCTCTTTCGAGGCGACAGACTCAGTAAAACACAGGTTGAAATAAAAATAAATCTATTAATTCTAACGTATGTACAACAATAAAAATAAAATATATTCTATATCTCCGCCTGGATCCCGCGAGAGTGAATTCCCCGGCGAACGTCTGTAAAAGAAAAATTATTATTACTAACAGAAAATGAAATACGTGAATTCGATCGCACGCAGTCCAGCGGAAACGCCAAACGCTCTCGCAATCAAAATATTCGATTGTGCAGATCCAAGTTATACTCTGAGTCAGAGTTGACGGTAACGTTCAATCCACTATACCCACGAGTTCTGCTTGATTAAGGACAGAGCATAATGCTCACTGCGGAAGTCTCTGTCCGAGTTGGCTCGCAGATTCAATGCACTAGCGAGCTAGGGAGCCTAGGCCGTTAGCCACAAGACTCATTTAAGTCCGCCAGCCGCTCGCTTTAAATAGCCGCTCCGGACCCCACCTCGTCGTCTTGCCGTGGAAATGGATGCGTGATTATCGACACTCCCACGGTTCGAACTGTTGAACGCTGTTGCTGTAGGACGTTTACATATTTTACGAAAAAATCACAAGAAACATTTTTGGTTTTAAAATAACTCAAATTATTTAAAAAAGTGTTTCGAAGCGAAAAAAGTAGTTTTTTATAATTTGGTTAAAAATTGGTATAGTTTGCCACGGAAAATTTTCGGTAAAGTTTTAAACATAGCATATTGGCATCGTATTCCATCGATTAAAACGAGTTTCAGCTTGTTGGTATGAAATCTACCTTTTTCGACAAAAGTCACCCGCCTATTAGGAAAAAATTAACCAAGTTCCCGAATAATATGCAATCCCCAGAGGAGTAACGTATCAAAGCTCTTATACCCATTTTTAAAAACATACTTAATATAAACGTAAAACTTCAGAGAAATTAACTTGGTTCAGTATTATCCAAAACCTAACAACCAAAGACATACCAAAAGGATATAATTTTTTTATGAGGTTACACTGTCTTTCTAGCTCAGAATAAAGAGTAACTTAATATCATATGTTAAAGATATTTAGCAGCACAATATCTCCAAACTAAAACAAGCGTGCGGTGCCCAAGCAGTCGATCGACTGGTCGAGTCGATCGTGACAGCTTATAGAGTAGATCGCAAAAGAATTCAAAATTATTGAGGTCCTGATCGAAATATTCCAGGCTTCTGAGGCAACATGACCGCGCGACGTTTGGCGAATGTTACAGATTGTTCTCGAGTGTCTGTTTCTTGTTCTTGTATAACAAGCTGCGGCAACGGAGCATTATTATGTCAGTCTTTATTAAATTACGACAAGTAGAAGCTGAAGAAGTAAAATAGCAATATTTAAAACACGAAATGAGTACGGACGAATATCTCACATCAGATTTAAGAAAATTATTGCTTTACAACTATTAGTATTAGATGCTTGATTAAATGCCTTAACTATATTTTGTATTTATAAGCATTTACAATACGAGCATTTTCAGAAATATACGTTTTTTTGGTATCTAGGCTTCAGCCTTAGTTGTAGTAGTCGGTAGTCGATCGCTTTTCTTTTAAATATTTTGTGATAGTTCGCAGATACTACAAGTCTGAGCACCACTGCCTTTCAAAATCAAGTAGCAAATATGTTTATAATTTTTCATAGTGTGAACGTGAAATTTTAAATAAAGTTAAGTTAGGCAAAATATAAACAATCATATTTTAATGTTTTGTCATTGCGCCTTGTGTCTCTTCTCGGTACTGACTTGACTATATTTTGCCAATAATTTTGATCTTGGCTTTAGCTCTTCCTAGATCTGGGCATTTGGAGTTTTAAATTTTATACATTTGACTGACATTTACGTATTAAAAACAAATTTAGTACAACGACGAATAGGTTTACGGGATAGTTATGAACACTACGGTAGCGCACAATAAAAAATACTCGTAAAATTCAATATAGTCATCCAGTTTAATTACTTAGAAAGGACTTAATATAAAAACAGAAGAAAAAAGAAGAAAACACTTTGTCTTTTAAGTTCTCTTTGTTTACAAGTGGAGAAAATTGAAATTCCTCATAGAATGTCAATAGTTTTTCTCCTTTGTGTCATTTTGGTCTAATCTCGAATGACCAAAATGACAATTTTGTATGAAAAACTATGAAATTGTACGCATTTGGTACTGCAATATTCTTTTACAGTATTCATTTTATAAAACCGTTAATGAATTAACAGTACAAAATATCTGATATATAATTTACAAACTCATTCCTTAAATAATAACAACTAATTTTTTAACAGTTTTTAAAAACTATAAATAATATAATTTCATTGTCTTCTATCGTATAATCTGTGAAAATAACAAAATGATAAGCGGAAATTTCTTTGTTTCATAACTATTTTGTTTCGGTTTTGCTGTTGTTAATTATGCCGTTATGCACAATTATTGTAATAATTAACAACGAATGTTTCTAGTACATTCCCAGTGCACCTATCGGCAACGTACAAAAAGAGGACATTAACAGTGATTTCCCCACGGCAACTTACAGGATTTATGATTAAACTTTTTGACACACTCTTACATTTTTCTGTTTTCGCAATCGATGAACTTGAGATGCGCAACAAATTGTTTTAAATTATACAGATAATACAAATAATGGGCTGAAAATTGAAGTACATAAAACCGATATAACTATAAAACAGATAACTGAATGAGAGTATAAATAAGAGCTGTACCATAGGTGTAATAAAAATTTTGTATCTTGAAAAGTTTTTATACCAAGTAACTATATGCCAAATCTTATTTGACACACATCCTTTTTACAAGAAATTTAACAAATGAAGAAAAATAAGCTTTCATAATTTGAAGAACAACTAAGGAATCATCGTGCTCCCAGCTGACAACGGCAACGCTACGGCGCTGCCTTTTATTTGATCAAAGTTCATTTATTCGAGCATTCAACCTTATATCAAAATAACAAAAGTCAAGATTAAAGCCTCAGACATCAAGAAAGACCAAAGGTCCCGTCTTATACGTAAAGAGTCGTTAAGACGGTCACAACTTTACGGCCTATCCAAGGTACATAAGACAGAATTATCATTATAGCCAACAGTTAGTTGTATCGTATGTCCTCTACAACCACTGGCACAATTTCTGGCTGAACAGCTATAACCATATTCAGAAGAAACGGATTCTTACGTCAAGAATGCAAACCACTTCATTAAGCGTATTAAGGATGTGACTCTTGAGCCGGGACATTTGTTAGTCAGCTTCGATGTGGTCTCACTTTTCACGAATGTTCCTATAGACGAATCGTTAGAAATTATAAACAAAATTTATCCAATAGTACAGGATACTCTAAATGTAACAAAACACTACTTAAATAATACATATTTCATTTATAAAGAACAAAGTTATAAACAAGTTGAAGGAGCACCGATGGGTTCATCACTGACACCGGTAATAGCAAACCTATTTATGTAAGAAATAGAACAGCGAGCAAGAGAAACAGTCAAACACAAAGTAAAACTTTGGCTCTTTTTAACGGGATTACACGTTTATCATCTGGACACATGCAGAAGAAGGTAAAGAAGAATAAAGGTATTTTTAGAACAAATCAATAATATCCACTATAGAATTCAGTTTACTATGGAACTGGAAGAAAATAAACAACTATCATTTTTAGATGTGATAATATTAAAGTTGGAGAACAGACACATAGGATATATAGTATACCGAAAACCCACACCTACCGACAGATATTTACACGCTGATTTCTCATTACATCTTGCACAATTACATTCAGTCATCAAAACCCTGATTACAAGATCCGAAATCGAATAATATAAAAATGAAGAAATGCATAATGTGAAAACAGCGTTAAGAAAAAAACAGGTTTTCAATAAACACCACCGAAAAGGCCCAGAATTCTTAAAGAAGAATTAAGGACCCAACAGAAGACGATTGCAGAAACCACCCTGCCATATATGTACAGGGTATAACAGAGAAAATAAGAAGAGTGCTAAGAAAACACAAAATATAAACGATATATTTAATATCGACAGAAAAATCATCAACTATTTTACCATCCACGAAAACAAAAATATCTTTAGAAAACCAAGGATTACATTACAGAACGAGATTACATGCCGACTGTGACAAATTGTACATAGGGCAGACCGATCGCAGAATTCATGATAGACGAGACGAACATCGAAATGCCATCGAAAGGATAGAAAAAACGTCGTCTTTTGCACAACATGTCTCAAATGCAAGACAAACAATAAACCTGAAACCAACGACGATGCTAGCTAACATTGAAATTAAAAGATACCGTGATATCATAGAAGCAATCGAAATAAAAAAAAATCCAAGCAATCTAAACCAAAGAGATGATTCTCAAAGGCTTCCAATAACATGGAAAACTGTGTTACAGACAAATTAAAAATAAATCAGTCAACAAAGCCGACAAGTAGGACCCAATCTACCTATAAACGTTCAGGGTCAACCACAAGAAGCACTGCTAAGGACCGATCGAGTGAAGAGCGCCAAGGTCTACTATTTAAAGAACTGCTTCGAGACTGGTAACGAACTTCCTGATGAGTATTACGAAGTCTTAGAATCAACTCATATAAAATATCGTAGATAGAATAAGCTGCCTGCCAAAAACACTGATCTAAGAGCCGACCTGGTGACAGCGGAGGTACTTCTCTCTCGATACGTGTTTAGGCTTTAGACTCACCTTTCAAAAACCATCTTCAGTTTTCCCCGCTCTGCTAGCAGCATACTGCCACTCACTCTTTTTGCTCAGGTTGCTCTCTTCCTCAAAAAAAAGAAGCTCCTTTCTCGAAGAGGCATATCGCCTAAGCGAGGTTCATAACGTTCGAGATTCTGCGGGAGCGTCACTTTACTTTAAGTACCAGCAAGTAGCGTTAATATATGACTTGACAATGACAAGTATGATTTTGCCGAAACATCGTGAAAACAATGGGTTTTTTTCAAAACCAAAATTATTCAACGACCAACGGGAGTCAAACCCGGAAAACCATAGAAAGTACATGCAGCTCCCGCGGAAATTTTATGTAATATGTATAATATATACATGGTTGACTACTCAAAAGAGTCCACCCTGATATTTGGCAGCATTCATAGGATTTTGTGAAAATGCTAAAACCGGTCGATTTTTATTCTCAAGGGGGCATCTTTTAACGATATAGATATCTGTCAATTGTCCATCCCCCCCCTTCCAGTACCCCAACCCTTAAATTTGAAATAGGGAATATACCATGTGTGGCACATTGTTAGACAGGTATTTCGCTAGAGAATTCAGACATCCATATTTTTTTGGTATTAACTCACTAATTCTGTGAAAGTAATTTTGTGAAAAAGTATTAGTTTATTAAAAGTGTTACACCTCTTAAACAGTAAACAGCACGCCTATGTTTTGCGGGTGCCAATTTCCGGTCATGTCAAAAACTACATTGAAACGTAATTTGCAACATTAATAGGAAACTTTATTATATGTAACGTAAATAAAATAAAATAAATTTAAGTTAAAAAATTCATAATATTAAACAGTTTACTCATCAGCTACAACTATTTACTTAAATGTTCAAAATGATATTTACCAACGTCCATACAATTATAAAGTCGCTATTTGAAATTACAAAGTACATTTTGGAGCATTTTAGGGGTTACTACTCATGCGCTATTAGTTATCTTAGTTGTTCCAACGAAGTTAGAATGATATTATAAATTTTGTTTTTTAAATAAGCCCATATGAAGAAGTCCAGTAGAGTTAAATCGGTGACTTATTGAATGGAAAGAAACATAACCGGTTTAACGTTCCTGGACTTTTCATATGGGGTTATTTAAAAAAGAAAGATTTGTTATACCATTCCAGCTTCATTGGATTAACTAAGATAATGAATTGTGCATGAATGTAGAGTAATAATCCCTAAAATGCACCAAAATGTTCTTCGTAATTTCGAACAAAGACTTTGTAATTGTACGTTAAAGTAAACAGTCATAGCTGATGAGTAAACTGTTTGTTTATGATGAGTAAATATCGAAAAAAACATAGATGTCTGAATTCTCCTGTAAATTTAAGGGTTGGTATACTGGAAGGGAGGGGTTGACAATTGACAGATGTCTATATCGTTACTGTTTTAGCATTTTCACAAAATCCAATGAATATTGCCAAATTTCAGGGTTGACTCTTTTGAATAGCCAACCCTGTATATATATATATATATATATATATATATATATATTTATATATATTTATATATATATATATTTATATATATATATATTTATATATATATATATATATATATATATATATATATATATATATATATTTATATATATATATATATATATATATATATATATATATATATATATATATATATATATTTATATATATTTATATATATATATATATTTATATATATATATATTTATATATATATATATATATATATATATATATTTATATATATATATATATATATATATATATATATATATATATATATATATATAATACAAAAGATGATAGGCAACACAAACACATATTTCTTGAATTATTGATCTTCACCAGCAGTACAATGCAGCCAAGTTGGAATGTTTGTGATTAATTTGCATCAGTACGGTATATCTATAATTTTATATATAATTATTAACTTTTAAGAACTAATAAACCACATTCATAACGTTTTATATATTTTTTTTCAATTAAAAATGCACTAGCGTGACACTTTATAAGAGCTCTAAGCACAAAATGCTTTAGGTTTGACTCACATCGACATCCCTCATTAAAATCGTTTTATTACTGGTCCACAAACTAGCTTTACCATCGTAACTTCCTCACATGTTTTATTTTCGTTCCTAATCTAGAATCTATATTTGTCACTTCATATGTTACCCGAGAAGTAGGGTTGAAGGAAAAAGACTCAGAATTTTATTGACGGTCTATTTTCAAACTGTAGCCGAGTCACACACCATGCGCGTAAAACCACAAAATTCAAAATAAATAAGGGGATAATAGCATTTATTTTCAAATGTCGTTGTCGCTGGCGTTAGGCATCGTAGACAAAACATCAAACAGGAAGATAAATATGTTTAAAAAAACATGTTTTTTGATTAGTGCTTGTATATAAAATATTTTAAAATAATGTCCCACTTATTAAATGTATGTACTAGAATTAGATAAAGTTCATTGTTGTCTGGGCTTGACTTATTATGGATAAAGACATACACAGACCTTTTTGCAATTGAAATGGAATAATACATCAAAATTAAAAAAAAAAAATTAGTAATATATAAATAAATAGAATAAACACATAGAATATCTCGGTAACTATTAGTTTAAATTCAGGAACCGGTGGCGTTGGAAAATACTCGGCAAGACTTTTCTTATAAAAGAAAAAAAGATGAATTACGAGCAGTGGTTCCTGAGATACAAATGGTCAAAGTTGACGGCATTTGCGACAAAGTTATAAACAATAGGATGATAATCTTTAAACCATTACATTTTCCTTTCGGAGCTCTTTTTCGATAAACATTTTTATATCTTCAAGATATTTGTAACATATTTTAAAATAATAAAAACAATACCAAAAAAATTTGGTTGAAACAAATTGAATTTCAAATATTAAAATCGGTAGACGTATAAAAATGTATTTTCTCGACTTCCAGTAAAGCAATTCTCTTATTTTTTTTAATCCAACGTAACTCAAATAGAGCCATCTAAAAAACGCATTACCAAATGCCGAAGATGCTTTAGTTTTGTTATAAATAAATTAATTTATTTAAACTCGTCATCATGCCACTGAACTTCTACAAATCATACGAAGATGAATTTTTCTAAGAATGTTAATTTTAGGTCAATAAAAAATATTTAAAAAAGTTTACGATTACTTCCCCCCTGCTTCACCCTAAAACCACTTCCGCTCGTATTGGAAAAAACCCATTTACCAAGAATCTATGCGTCGTAGAAAAAAATGTTTAAAATAAAAAATGTAGCTGAGACAATTTTAAACAAAAATTTTAATTAGCACTATTTGTGTAACATAAACCTTTCTCACAAAAATATCACTTAAAGCTTCGAGGCTACACACGCGAGATCAATTTTAAATAAAATTTGTATCAATTCGATATCTTTTGATCAGTTTCCCATTGAAAAAAATAAAAAGCGTTTTAAAGCTGATGAGAGCAGCTTTCTTATGCAATTTTTGCATTTTGCCGCAATTAAAGTCAGTGTCTATAAAAGTGTTAAATAAATAAACATTGCGCGATTTTTGCCATTTGTTACGATTCTCATAAGGTCATTAAAATTTATCACTTTTTTGTTAACCGGTCACTGTAAAAATTCCTTTGTTAAAGCCCAATCTTCAAAACTTATGCCATCAAATTTCGGTTTTGGTTTTTGGCAACAAATGTGAGGCATTTAAAATATGCCTAAAATGCTGAATTTAAACTTTCACATTACGAATAAATAAATAAATCGAATCTAGTCGCATCGAATCGAATATATCGAATCTTATCCAATCAATTATCGATTCGAAGCGATTATCTATTCGAATCGATTATTGATTCAAATCGAAATATAATAAAATAAAATACGTCGAATATAATTAAATATCGAATCGATTATCGAACCTAATCGAATCGATTATCGAATCTAATCAAATATCGAATCGATTATCGAATCTAATCAAATATCGTATCGTTTTTCGAAACTAATCAAATCGATTATCGAATCGCTTATCCAATCGAGTCGATTATCGAATCGATTATCGAATGGAATCGATTATTGAACGGAGTCGATTATCGAATCAAATTCTCCTTCTCATGGCGCTGTCTCCTTTCGGAGGTTGGCGATCCAAAAGGCAATTGTAGTTTTGGAAACTGCTGCGCGAAAGATTTCTGCGGATGAGCGGTTGAAACGTCTCCTCGGGTGTTTCAGCCACGAGTTCTGGCGTCTTCCTACTGATCTTTTGCCCTGTACTTTTCCTTCCAGTATAACTTGAAGTAATTCGTATCTTTCGCCTCTCAACACATGACCCAAGTATTGCATTTTCCTCTCTTTGATTATTCTTAGTATTTCTTTTTGTCTACACATGCGACGAAGTACCTTAACATTAGTAACTCTTTGTACCCATGGAATTCTCAGCATTCGTATGTATATATACATCTCAAGGGCATCTATTCTTTTTTCTATTGCAGAGTCCGTTGTCCAACGTTCACAGCCATACATTAAGACAGAAAAAACGTAACATCTGATCATTCGCATTCTAAGCTGCAGACTAAGGTCTGATCTTGTAAAAAATGTTTTCATGCTCATGAATACTTTCCTTGCTTGTTCGATTCTTGATAGGATTTCTTTTTTTGGATTACACTGACTATTGATATTTGATCCCAAATATTTTATGGAATTTACCTGTTCTATTATTTGACCCTTGGCCTACACATGTACGTTTATTGGTGTCTTTGAAAATACTAAAGTTTTAGTTTTGGAAACGTTTAGATGTAAACCGAACATTTCGCTGTGGTGAACTACCGCATTTATTATATTTTGTAGTTCTTGTGCATTGCTTGCTATCAAGACGGTATCATCACCATATCTGATGTTGTCTATGCTGATTCCGTTAATCTTAATTCCACCTTGGACCTCGCCTAATGCTTCTCTGAATGTAGACTCCGAATATAAATTAAACAGTAACGGTGATAAGACGCAACCCTGTCTCACTCCTCGTCGGATTTGTACATCTTCGGATGCTGTGTGCTCTATTTCAATTGTTGCCGTTTGGTGCAAGTATAGTTCTGAGATAATTCGCAAGTCTTGTTCGTCAACTCCAGTTGTTTTCAGAATTTCGATCATCGAATCAAATAGAAATAAGATAAAACAGAATAAAATAAAACATAAAAAACATAAAAACGATAAGAAAGCTATGCTTCCTCTCCTCGGTCCCTCGCGGAGTACAACATCCCATCTTTTTAGTTAAAAAAGTAATTGTCATTACAAACAATAATTGTATTACTATACCTGGATCATGAAAATTAATATGATCAACAAGTTAGAATCCTTCAAGATGTGGCTTATCGTAGAATTCTTAAAATATCGTGGGTCCAACACATTTAAATCATAAAACTACTAAATAGAATAGGTCAAGTCGAAAGTGACTTGACAAAAATGATAACAAAGAGAAAAGCTAAATATTTGGATCCATGGGCACCGACAGAATTATTTTCAGGGGGGTGCATTTGCATTTACACATACTATTAACAAATATAAAATATATGTAGAAGTATACATGTATAGCTATGTACTTTCTTTTCGGACAGGGGGTGCAATTGCACTCAGCTGCCGACGCCCATGGCTGGGACATATAATCAGAGGTAACAGATACTGAATCCTGCAGTTAGTTCTCAACGGAAAGATAGAGTGCAATAGAGAAAATCATAGGAAGAAATATTCGTGATTCCCAAATCTTCGTCAATTAACTGGCTCATCAGCTGATCAATTGTACATGCCGCACAAGGTCGAGCAAAATATCGGCAAATTGTTATAGAGGCCAACGCCTAAATCTGGGTACAAAGAAGATGTTCGTTTTCAAAAATCTGTGCCATTTGTGTCGGGTTCCTAATAACTGAAAAATAATATACATAAACGTTTTGCTATACGAATTGTTTTTTAAGAGTGATATATAGAGGGAAATATATTCAAAGAAAAGGTTCATGATTAAGAACGGATTTTTCAAAAATCTGTGCCATTTGTGTCAGGTTCCTAATAACTGAAAAATAATATACATAAACGTTTTGCTATACGAATTGTTTTTTAAGAGTGATATATAGAGGGAAATATATTCAAAGAAAAGGTTCATTATTAAGAACGGGCGCGATAAGGATAAATTGTCTGTGAGTTGAGGAATACGGCAAAAATTTAAATTGCGTAAAACCACTTTTTCACCTTAACATTAAGTTTAATATTTACAAAATACGCAAGGTATAACAATAAAATTATTAACAAAGCGAAACAAATTGGAAGTATTTTTATTTATTATTGAGTACTGAGCAGTAAAAAAGACATAATTTGATCTTTAATATACTAATAATTAATTTCCAAAACCATCAAAGGAATCTAAGCCGACCAATTAAGCTCTAATTAAGTACTGCACACAAAACAACTTAATAAAAATGTTGAATTTTAACCTTTATATTAAAAACAATTATTAATAAATTGTCTCCGTAAGTTCCTAGAAGTCCAAGAAAAGATTGTTTTATTATTTATCACTGATACTGATTTGTTTGTGAAATAGTAGTTTATCTACTTTCAAAGTTTTAGCATAAATATGAGAATATTTAATTGATATGCTCATTAATCCATTATAGGCCAGCGTCCTATTTATAGATCACGGAAAATTTTATTTTTTCAACCATAAATTTATTCAAATTTAAATAAAATTTTTCCATAGATATGTAAGGAGGCTGTAGTAAACTGATATATAATTTTTGTTGTATTATATTTCCAATATCCTTTCAATACAAAAATTTACATCGGACAAATTTGCTTTTGATTTGATTTACACAGTTAATAATAAAAATTTCATATCGGCCCTTTTTTATTGTTTACGGAATTATTACTGTTGATTAATGTTTATTATAAACTATATTCATGAATAAATCTCGGAAATATAAATTGTTGAATCGTCATTTTAAGTTTTATTTTACTGATCTGTGGACACTGGCAAGTACTTGCGTTATCAAAATGTGTAGTATTTCAGTATTCAGTCGAATGTAAATCTGTGCAAAAATCGTTTTTTAATTTTACATTTGTTTATTATTTGATTTTTTTAAAGTTTTATATTTTATCATATTTAGGAGAAATTATTCCTCAGTAACTAATATTTAAATAAATATTATTTTGGATAATAAATATAAAAATAAAGTAAATTAAATGATTGAAATAATATGGACAAAACTCGTAGAAGCAATTTACACGTGGAAAGCTTATTCGATTCTGCTACAAATTTTGGGTTTGTTGTAAAAGTAGCTGATGCTCTTATAATTTTGACTTTTATACTGGCAAAACAATCAATTAGGATCAAGAGTAGTACTTGATGTGTACAATGCTTCAGATTACATTTCTAAACCTGCAAACCACTTGGTATTTTTTAATAATTTATTTACCAGCAGAGATTTTTTATTTCATGTAGAGACACAAGACACAAAACACTTGACAAGTAAAAAAGCGGGTCGAACATATGAGTTTCGATTTGATGGTAATGGAAAAATACTTTTTGTAGAACAGAACAATAATAAATTTGTTACTATAGCATCTAATATTGATAATATAGAAACTCTGGCACAAGCAAGTAGATGGAATTACAAGCTCAAAGGAAAATGTTTATTTCTTAACCGCAAATATATAATACAGTCATAGGAGGCATGGATAACACTACTGGTTTGTTGGAAAATATGCCACTAAAATCAGAGCTATGAAGTGATATTGGCCAATATTCACACGACTGACTGATGTGGCATTAGTAAATTCATGGCTGCTCTAAAAACGATGAACATCTAAAGTATTTACGGATATAAAATTCGATGGAAAAGAACACTTCATGGAGAAACATAAAGAGCAGAGACGTTGTCCAGAAGAAACTTGTAAAGCCAAACCACTAACATATTGTGGAAAACGTACTGTAACATTGTTTTATACAAGGTCATAAAGCAAAAACTTATTTTTATTACAAGCAAATAAAAATTTTAATTCCCATAACTGTTTTTAACTTACTTTACTTACTGTTTTAACTTCAAACATACTTGCAATTATGGTAACACTAACGCCCAGTGATCTATTTATAAGACTGGTCAAAATTCAAAAATGCAAAGATATAAAACAGTGTCATGAATATTTCCATATTAAGAACAATATTACATACTAATACATAATGACGGTATTAGATTTTTGTTTTGATACAGGGCAGCGACAACCGCTTATACGTATTTCGACCTCTTTAGGTCTCGTCAGAACGGTATAGCCACTGCTCTGAACCAAAACAAAAATCTCTCCCGTCCTAGACAATAGTTAGCGGTAATAACTATATACGGACGTAACTACGCCATCTAAAAACAAAAAGAGAAATCAAACGATTTTTACCTAGCGAAACCGATATTCAAATTTTTACCACTGTGTTTCCTAAAACTTGCGAAACAAACAGCTGGATAAATTACTCGGCAAGGGAATCTAAAATTGCATTCCACATGCCGTTCATCCTGTCCACATGTCGTTTGGAGTACCAGAAACTGAATTCACTACGAATTTTGACCAGGATGAACGGCATGTGGAATGCAATTTTAGATTCCCTTGCCGAGTAATTTATCCAGCTGTTTGTTTCGCAAGTTTTATGAAACACAGTGGTAAAAATTTGAATTCGGTTTCGCTAGGTAGAAATCGTTTGATTTCTCTTTTTGTTTACATACTAATAATTATGTATAAGTAAAATGTTAAAATTTGAAAAAAAAAAAAATAATAATTTGGGCGTTAATGGGTTAAGCGTAGAATTTTAAATAAAGATAAAGCTCCATTACGTAGAATTTCTTAGTTTATTTGCAATCTTTCGACTGGCGTTAATGTTTCAGACCTACACGTTTATGATCATTTGGAGCACGCATTGATTGTATACCTTTATTCTAGGCTCATATGGATTTTACTATTAGATACGTTCTTTAGTTTTCCGTATGCAAGCCAACTTAAATCAGTTCTTCTTTATATTAGTTGTTGTTGTCTCTTGATTTTTAGGTCGTAAAAGACGTGTCTATCTATATTGTGTAGCTTTTTCTATATATTTTTTTCTAATCTTATTGTTTCTTCTTTGACCAAGTTTCTCTTAAAATTTGTTTTAATTTCCTTCATATGTATCTCACTTTTTGGTTGCGTCTGCTAGTTCGGTATCATCAGTTTGACTATTTTCATTTTTAACATTCTCGTTATGTTTTTGCTTAATTCCGGTCCTTCTTAATTCCTAGCTTCTACAATATCTCCCAGCCCAAAACTTACGATACTCTTAATCCCCCTACTCAGACACCCCGCAACAAAAAACAGGAACACCTTTCCTTAAAGAGGCGAAAGCCTGTATCGAGGTCGTCATAACGTTTATCAGCCAATATCGGGCTATAATTGTGGATCTTCTCCTTTCCTTAGGATCTTCTTTATAAATTAATATCATTAAAACGTTGTTTTATACGCTTAGTATTATGCCATCGTACCTATATAAATTGAATAGGGTTTGGGTTGTTTCAAGACTATTACTCTGCCATACTTCTGTTAGGTTTTGTATAATCCTTGGTAGCTTAAATAATCCTTTCGTGTTCTAAATAGTCTTCTTATTTGCCCCTCTTATTCTGGTGGTTCATTCGCTGATTGATACCTCTATGGAAGATTGTCGCTCATCTTTTACGTGGTCGGCCGATATTTCGTCTCAAATAGTAAGGTTTAAAATAACAGAAAAGTAGAAATGTCTTATTCTGTTTTCAAATATGAGTATTTTAAAGTAAGGTTATATCTATAGTTGGCTCTTCCGAACTACAAGTCATCATCAGTTACATTACAAATTGTCATGCCATTTTCATTCCTACTACTCATGAGTTCTTTTCAAGTTTTCTTAAACTATTCTCAAGTTTCATAATTAATTTAGAATTATGTTGGATAGCTTTCCTTAAGCTCTCCACGAATTATATTCAACATAATATATTAAATAATTGAAAAAACCTCTGAAATTTGAAAATTTAGTTATGGAAGGCAATTATAATTTTTGAAAAGTAATAAAATTTACTTCGTAAGGAAGGAAAAATACAAGTTGTTAGATTTCACATAAGCATGGCATAAGCGTAACGTGTACTGGAATAAGTGCCTGATTGTGGACGTTCTGTAGATTACCAGATAACTATAAATACATTAATAATTTATTTTGCTTCTTAATATTTATAACTAAAAATTGGATTTGATCAAAAATTATTGGTTTCATGTTGTGATTTTTTTTGTCTGTACAATTTACGAAAAATTAAAATATCTCGGGGTCCACAACATTTATACCTATATAGAAAAAGTGTAATCATTTCCATTTAATTATGATTATAGTGATTCATAGTGCATTTTACAACTATTTTTATTTTGTAATCCCCTTTGTACCAAATGTAGACATCTTAATATTTGGTAAGTGTTACGCTCATGAAAAACCCAAACAGATAATTTACTAATTTGGTACGCGTGGTGGCTTTTCAAGAAGATAGAGGTTTTTTATATTCTATATCGACCTTATATCCGGTTCAAGCGTCGTCACTTCCGTTTGAATTCAAATAACCGTGAACAGTTTTCGGAAAAGGCTCGAAACGAACTGCACTTGCAGAATCATTGTCGGTTAAAGAGTCAACTAATGTCACTTTACATTTACAACATAAAACAGTTATGCATACAGGATATATTTTATCGGAAACTTCGTTTATTAAGCCAGTGAAAGACGATGGAGGAATACGAGAACTATGCTACTTATAGTCATAGTAAAATTGAAGAATTGTAAAAAAATCATGTATTAAAATTGTTCAAAAATTTAAATTGCCGTGGTATCGACGGCCCAATTCAGGACTGCTAAATATATTGATACGGATATAAAATGATTTAAGAATCATTTTAAAGGCGTACGACAAGGATACATTCTGTCTTGAAGTCTTTGAGTTCCGAATAGTTGGAACATTATTTCCTCATGCTTTGCTGACATATGGAACGGAAACATGTAGAGTATGGCTACTTGGGCCAGACGGTCAAAGTTGAATTCTGACGTCATTGGCGCCAATGTCGGTAAGCATTGGATCTGCATTACCGGACAACGTGTAACTTAGCACAGTTCAAAACCTTAGTCAAGACCGGAACCATTTGTCAACTGGCAGCTGACATATAACAGGTGTGTAGGTAAATCTATTGATATATAAGGTGTACACAGAAAATTCTTTTGCGACTTTTTTAACTTGGTGAGGGTAAAACGGCTCGTAAAACCTTATCTCATATAATTTTCTCAATAACAACATAAATCGCCTCGGAAAAAATAAAGGTTTTTTGAAAAATGACATTTGAAATACTGGACTAATGCTGTTTTTGCATGAAACGAAAAAAAAAATAGAGAAGAGAAACGAAAAGAAAAATACAGAAATACAATCACTTATATTTTTACTTCCAAACTATAGTAACTACAAAAACTGGTAATTATTAATATAATCTTATGGAACAAAATCATATTCATTATCTGGCTACTTTGGCCCCTCAGGGACTACTTTGTCAGCTTACTCATTAGTAGGCCACTAGGCTTACTCATTAGTAGCCACTTCTAAAATGGTGTTTTAAACTTGATTGATATTTGCAATTTTTTGGGACTAATGGCTACAGCATTATTTGGGTAAGCTAATGATGTTGGTAGCAACACGGGACGTTTGGTTTTGGAAAGACGAAACGTATGACTAGTGAAACCGTCAACCAGATTTAGATCGATACCAATTAGGTTTAGAGAACCCAGTACCTCCAAATTCCTCCTTTTGCTAAATTTCATGATTTTAGATGGGGGGCTTATTTTAAGCCCGACATTATAAGTCCATTCTGCAACTACATTCTGTGCCATTAGATTTTCCGCTGGCTAAGATGACAGGCCATCCGCATAGCTCAGGGCATGATGTCTGTCGTTGCTGTATTTAGGTATCAGCCCATCCATGAAGAGATTCTATAAGAGAGGAGCTAATACTCCCCCTATGAATAGCCTGTGGCTATCTGTGCTGTATCCCGTGTTACAAGGGTCATCAGCATACAGTCTATCCATCTACACTTTGTTTCGTCTATTTCTTTTAGACGAATTGTCCTTGTCATTGCTTTGTAGGAGGTGTTGTCGAATACTTCCTCTATATAGAGAAATGCGCCCAGAATTACCTCTAGTTTCCAGGACGTACTCCAACCTCTGTACTATATGTTGTAATCATGCTCTATACGCATACTGACTCTGATGTACCGGACGTTCAACCAGTATCCATCCCTAATGTGTCTATTGAGCAATTTTTCTGAAAGGTTCAGTTCAAATGATATCAGACTTATCGGTTTAGGGACTTAGCTTTTTCCGGTCCACTTTTACCAGATTTTCGTGTAAAAGATACCCTTATGAGTTTCCAGGCTTTTGGTATGTACCCCAGTACTAGCTAGCCTGTAGTATCATACATAACTTTTTGTACAGAAGCTCATTTCCCTTGTATTTTGTAAATACCGTTTGGACCTGGTAATTTATATGACTCAAACCAGTTTATTTTACCTCTTCTTTTGCCACACGATTCTCTTTTTGTCCTTCTAAGTTCTAAGTATTTTATCTTCAGCCAGAGCTTTGCTATATTCGTCCCATTTACCTGAGCTTTTGACGAAATTAAATTTTTATTTGACTTCTGCGCTTTTGATAAGCAAGTATTTTATTCCACCAGGCACTTTCCTGTTGGAATTCTTTACTATCTTCAAACACTTGTCCTCGAATGCCGACACCACAACCTCTGATACGTATGCTACTGATAATGTATACTGATGGCAAAAAAAAATGTAATACTTTGTATACGTTTATTTATTTGAATCAAAAGAATTTCTTTGTAAGTCTTATCTAAAAATATATATGCGATAAACTTTTTACCTTTAACTAAAGTTTTTTTTTTCGCTAACAAAACTCACACACGTAACAAAAAAGATAAAAAAGTTTATTTATGTGTATTTAGTTTATTTGTAATTTTTAGTCATTTTGGATTATTTTTGATTTACCCAAAAAATTTAAAATGACGAAAGCTTGCGGTCATCGTCAATTGCGTCATTTAAGCGACTCCGGTTTACGGGAATTTCACGAAGAGTTGAAGCTAATCCATCAACGGTGTTTGGAGAAAGTGGTAAAATGATGAGACTTATCGGCATCGTGGAGGGTCTGGACGTCCTAGTATATTGCAAGGCCATGATTTGCGTTGTTAGACTTCTTGCCTTCAGAAATAGATGAGACAGTGTACATTAAGTAAGAGATGATTTAGTTACAGCTACAGGAAGGGTAGTCTCAAGAAGAACAGTTAATCAAGGAGAACTTGGAATGGGACTGAGAGCTTACCGTCCACCTTTGACACCACAGAATAAGGCTCGGCGCATAAAACGGTGCAGTACTCAGCAAAACTGGAATGGCCAATCGAATTGTCTCTGCTTCAGTGATGAATCTAGGTTTTGTTTGGGCGGCTCTGATGGGCGCATAAGGGTAAGATATTTTCGAGGTGAGTGACGAAATATAGACTTGGCTGTAGAACGTTATACAGCAAGGCAACCAACCATTATGGTAAGGAGTGCTATATGTTTGGGAAGCAGATCACCTATAGTTCGTATTAACGGCACTCTGGCAGCTGGACGATATCTAAGTGAAATACTGCAACGGGTTTTACTTCCCTGGCTAGAAACCGTTCCAAATGCGAACAGGATAACGCAAGACCTCATTTTCCTCATCAAGATCATCAAGACCTCATCAAGATCAGCAGACTTGTCATCCATCGAACATGTGAGGGATATGGTAGGTCGAAACCTAAATTTATTGCCATGTCCTTCAACAAACTCAGAAGACTTGTGGTATGCCATAAGAAAAATCTGGATGAGTATTCCGCAAAATGATATCGACCACCTAATTCGATCAATGCCCTATAGAGTAAATGAGTGTCTAGAAAATCAAGGAGGAGCCACTCATTATTAATTTTTTGATGAAAATGACTTTGCAAATTTGCTTATAATGTTATCAGATAATAAGAATATTATAATGTACACTTCCATAAATAAATAAAAAAAATATTTGCCCTTCTAGGTGTTGCATTTTTTTGGCCATCAGTATATTTTAATATTGTTATGTCTGTTTCACAATATCTTACAATTAATCATGAACTACTTAATCGTTTATCGAATATTTGCGCTTTTAATACATAGTTTAAAATTCCTTGTTTCTTCCTTTCAATATAATGATCAATATTTAACAACAATTATTGTAGTAATAAAAATATTTTACACTCTTGAATTACTTAAAATTATTGATATAGTCGGATCCACAGTTAAAAAATTTGAAATTACTTATGTATAGCATAAACAACATTTCTAATAAAAAAACATCAACTATTTCATTAAGCTCGCCCATATGACTTAACAAATAAAAGAAAATCTGAAAAAACGTACTTAAACTAAGATACTACATAATTAATTTGTTTGACTTACCTCATACTGTATATATCTCTGCATAGTGTAAGAACTTACTTTGCAAAGCGACCATGTTTTCTTAGTGCTGCTGACTGCAGAATTAAACAAAAAATTATCTTCTAATCAGATACCTTCTTACATCTTCTTTACTGCGATCACTAACATATAATTAGGCAGAAGTAGAAATCGGTATTTATGTCTTGAGGATGAATCGATTTGCAAAATAGTAAACTTGTAATCGTTTTCATTTTTTGTTGGCTGTAAATCGTAAACCAGATTGCAAATGCCTCAAGCCTACACAACTAGGTTTTTTATTCTCCGTTATTAGTACTACCTTTATGGAGGACAGGAATGGCTTCTATAACATTGATGGTGGTAATTTGTGAATGGTCTGAAACTATTTTCTTGTGACATGTTGTACTTAAAATATTTTATGTCATACTAGTTTATTGTGTTTTTATTGCTTAGTTACCAACTACGTAATAGTGTACTTTATGCCCGCGCGGGCATAAAGTGTACTTTATGGCCCGCACGGGGGTAAAAATACAAACAAAAAGATAACCTATTAGAAACATCTTTATTTGACAAGATTTCAAAACATTATTTAGAATTCACATAAAACTGGCAATTCTGAAAGGATCCGGTTAGGGATCTCAAAAATGTTTTCAGGGTTTTAGTTTGACACGTTTGACAGCATTTCCGTAGCGTAGCAACATAAAACGGACTATAGAATGTCTACTAGTAAATATATTGTCAAAATGAAATCGAATTTTCGGATTTTTTAGAACATATTTATTTGTAGATGCAATAACGAACGACTCGGGCGACTTACAAACCCTCGGGCCAGAGGCCCTCGGGTTTGTAACATCGTCGCCTTCTGGGCATAAACATCTATTTAATACCCTTGGTACATAACTAAATATTATGTTTTTGCGAACAAACCACGATTATTATTATTATATTAAAGTTACACATTTTTGACGTTTCGATTTCTTTTTCGGAAGTCGCTTTCAAACAAACATCGTAAAAATAATATAACCTATTAATATTACGTTTATATATCAGTTTTATATTTAATAAGCTTTTTAAACATGATTTCGAGATAAACATGATATTTACAGGCTTTTTAATGGTTTAATTTTGGGTCTGGAAGTCTATACATCAAAAATATGTTACTTTAATTACAATTGTTGTCATCTATTCTCCATAAATATAAAATATTCAATGATAGTATAGTATTAAAGGTTTTTCAAGAATAATTCGTCACAATGTATACTTCCATACGTAAGAATATATCTCAACACTTGATTTAAAAAAGTAACAAAATCGAAAAAGATGTAGAGAAAAGATAGAGATGCAATGAATAGTGATTTGGCCGAATACCGAATATTCGACAAAAGATGTGTGCATTTCGCCCGAGAGGTTATGACTTGTCTCAATGCGGTAACTGCGGGAGCGGGCATATTTGTGTCATTTGCACGAATATCGTATCGCAACACGCTTAATTTGTTCAATATTACATAATTTGTGCATAGAGTTTTTACTTACTCCTGATTACTAAAAAATCTAACGATTTTTCCAGAAGTTTTACAAAATGGCATTTTGAATAAAAAATCTACCTATTTCAGAATATTATGTGGTGTTTGTAATGATGATAATGAACTAGCTGTGTCTTTGCTATGTAACAAGATATCGCGGGGTGGAGAAGGAAAGAAAGCAAGTAACTAAAATCCTCATACTTATTGTACAATTAAGGCATGTACATATGCAAAATTATTCAGATAATTTCAGAGTTTTAAGGGGGAGGGAGTAAAGTTTATTTTCAATGTTTTAAACATATTTTTAAGAAAAATTGTTTAATCTAAATTTATTTATAACATTAATACATTATAGGACAATATTTTAAGAGTATTATCTTAAATCTTGGTACAAAAATATTAAAAATTAAGAAAATAGCCGTTAATTTTCCAAGATGAAAAAAAAAGTTACTTTGCGGTGTTCATCGTAATTTATAATCGAATCATCTGTTGACAAAACCAAAAAGATTTCGTTTGTTTATGAGTTTTCCTAGGTGGCAAAGTCATAACGTCAAGGCATTGTGAATTTTATCATTTTTTCAAATTTTAGAAGTAAAAAAAAGACGAATTATTTGAAATTTTGAAAATTTTTGTTAAAATTTGACTAATATATCGACGTTGCGACCTAGTAATTTATTAATATTTATCTGTAAAGCATCGATGAAAAAAATTATTCCGAGAAAAACGCTTTAAAAAAGCTTATTTTTTCCCGATATTCACAGTATCGTCTATTATTGCGACGTGCTTCCTGCTAAAATATCTAGAGCATCTTTTACTCCTGCTTTCGATGAACTCTGCCTTTTTTCAACAACGAGCCGAATCTTATCTGCCGCACGTGCATAATTATGAGAACTTGACACTGTACCTATTTCAATTTCTATGTGAGTGCTCACTCAGCTTACTTACTCACCTCACTCACTTACCTCACTCACTCACCTTACTCACTCACCTTACTCACTCACCTTACTCACTCACTCACTCACTTACTCACTCACTCACTCACCTCAATGACTCACTTCAATCACTCACCTCACTCACTCACCTCACTCAATCGCCTCACTCAATCGCCTCACTCAATCGCCCCACTCACTCAGTCACCTTAATCACTCACCCTCAATCGCTCACCTCACTCAACTCACTTACCTCACTCACTCAACTCACTCACTTCTAATGCTTACTACTCCATCAATTTTGCTCCGATCACTCTGAAATTTTTAGCTAGATATTCTTGAAGAGTTACACGATCGAATGAAAAAAATAAACGCAAAAAAATACCGTAAGCCCCCTGAAGACTATATCAATAGGTGTGGTTCAAAATAATTAGGAGAAGTAATTAAATGTTAATACAGACAATAATTAAATCAACTTTATAAAAAAGCTTACCAATATAACTGTTACATACACTCGCGATATTCAGATAAGTAGGTTTCGGTTATCGCATATATCGTTTTCATTCGCGGTATTCATACGATGTTGTTTCTCACATAAGATTTAATTTTCTTAGCGGATTAGCGGTTTTTTCTATTAACTATTAGCGGATTAGTAGTATTTTTTCACTGTACTGTTTCTCTTTGATTAGTCGTTCACCAAGAGAGGTGGAAAGCACGTCTATTTACCTATTTGGACCCGTTCTCTACGAATGGTCTAAAGGTAGATCATTCCAAACAAAAGAATATCGAATAGAAATATTGCATAAGGTAAATAATGATTAAAAACTACTTATGGAAGATAAATATATTCACTAATGTGAATTACTCTGATACCCGCATGTTGGATCGAACCTATACCCAAATACATACTTAATCAGTTCTAGTTTGACATTTGCCACTGGCTTCAATGATTTTTTATTATTTTGGAAATTTTTATAATATGAAACTATGTCTACAGATTACAGAAACTTTGTTTATCACGATTCCTACGCTATTATTTTGCTGCAAATTGTTGCGAAACATTTGTTTTGCAACAATTTGCAACAAGATATTTGTAATTTATATATAGTCCCTATATTGTTTATTTGTTATATATATATATATATATATATATATATATATATATTGGCTCCTAATAGTTGTAGAACTTTTTTTTAAGTTATGTTTTTTAACCAGCTTTTCAAATATTCTTTAGCCATTTAATTTAAACTAAACTCTACGGAGTTATTGTAAATGATTATAAACTTAAAAACTGTTATTTATTATTAAATCATTTTGTGTACAAAAATGTAATGTTTTACTAACTTAAATTGTCTAATACTAGAATACATTTAGATTATAATAAAATTTCATTTTCCAAATATTTATACCCAATTATTCGGCACTGAATCGGCAAATCTTTCGTTTTCGTTTTATGTTAACCCCGAACATATTGTATCAACTACCTGAATCACATAATAAGGGAGGATACAATGAAAGATAGCGAGTAAAGACACGTTTCTAATGAAGAAATGCTTACGAGTCGCTTAAATTTTTTGAATGACACTCTAGTGTTTCGGACACATTTTTGAATCTATAATGAGATGCTGTGCTATCAAGCTCAAGAGGACAGAATAATAATTAATTCGTAATAATAATACACGGATAATTGGTATTGTACGTTTTTGTTTATACTTCAGTAGATCCCACTGGTTTCTAAAAACTTCTTCCAACACTTATTTGAATAGCTTTTTGTTTAATTCCGGTTGGCTTTACGATTTATGTTCCCATTTTCGTTTGTTCAGTCTCTAGTTAGTTCTTTAAAGTTAAATGAGTTCCATAGGACACAATATTCTAGTTCTTTATTTTGGTCTTTTATATCTAATTCAATTCTATCTTATCTCCAGTATTACATCAAAACATTGTTATTTGACTGTTCTTGTTGTCGCCAGAAAATAAGTGTAAACTATTACACATATGTCCAACAGTTTGGAATATTGGAATAATTCATCTTTTTATTGATTTTTATATATACACTCTTCTGTATAGTTAAACATAATTTTGTTTCAATTCTCAACAATACTAAATAAATCTCAAAACCAGATAAACGATATGCAAAAAAATTATTTATTCTGTTGGAGTGAAAAACTTACAATGTACAACTTACCTTTAAAAATAAATTAATAAAGAAAAAAATAATTTTTAATAAAACTAATAATTAGTATTTCCTCCATTGGCCTATATGCATGCCTGTAGGCGATTGGACATGCTGCCGATTAACTGGTCGAGCTGGGCTTGCGGAATTCTTTCCCATTCTACACGAGCAGCATCTTTTAATTCTCGAAGTGCAATAGAGGGATTGTTTCGCTTCTTGATGCTTGTTTTGAGAATGTCCCAAGCATGTTCAATAACCTTCATGTCGGGGGAATTCGAGGGCCACTGTAATGTAGATATTCCTTCTTCTTCCAGAAAATTTTGTACTGCTGCTGTTCGATGAGGAGGTGCGTTGTCATGCATAAACACAAATTCATCATCTACTACCCCTCGGAATAGACGTACGACAGGATTTAAAACTTCCTCGATGTACACAGCACCAGTGACTCTTCTACCAGTGTTCTTCGCGAATCAGATACAGTTAGGACCATGATGCACCATTTCTCTAGCCCATTGCAACCTTACTATTTTGTATTGGTAGGTTAGTTTAGGAACACGTAGCGGTCTTCTACGATGCAAATTTACCGCATTTAGTCTGCGTATTATTGTTTGCCTTGAAATATTCAGTCTTTGAAGCCTAGAAATTTCTCTGGATATACCACTTGTAGATTCCAGACGATTTCTACGAGCTATCAACGTTATTTGCCGGTCTTTTGCTGCTGTTGTACATCGACTTCTACCACTTCTGGGACGATCCTTGACGTCATTTGTATCTTGGATTTTTTTTTTAATTTTCGATACAGCACTCTGAGTAACATCAACAATATTCGCGATATAACTTTGACTAAAGCCCGGTTGTAACAAAGCAATTACTCTAGATCTGTCAAAATGAGATATCACCTTTCTAGGCATTCTTAAACGGCTTAACTCAAATTTAAACAAGGACTGAAATAATGTGTAAATACGCTAATCAGTTGAATGTGACCAAAATCATACAAAAACGATTCAAATTTTTTATCATTTTCATTTAAAAACGCTCTAGAATGAATATAAACAACAGTTTTAAAACCACCATAGGCGTAGATATATTATTTGTACGTATTCCAAACTTTTGGACATGCGTGTATATAAAATCTATATTAGGTCTTTAAATTATAATATGTCCGTGTTTTCTTTTAATCTCAGACTTCTAAATTATAGAACTTTTAAATTCTTTTGGTAAATGTAAATTACAATTTTTTTTTATATTTCTTCAACATATTTAAAAAAATAAATACCAGTAAATAAATAAGATTATCATTTAGGTACATGTATTATAATTTACATTAAATTGCAAATCAAAGCCACCTCTGTATGTGCTTGTAAGATATATTACTATATGTGGGATAATACAATCGTGTGTTCAAGAGACAAAAAGATGTGAACATGATATGTAAGTCATTTGAATTAACCAATAATAAATGAGTACCTATGGGGCGTTTAAATCAAAACTGTATGATTTATCCTCTGCTAACAGCAATAGTTAATAGTTGGTATTTCTCGGAAATTATAAAAATAGTAAATAATTACAATACTGCTCATGTGAATATATCATCTTTTTATTTATTGCATATCATTTAGTTACTACATGGTGAAAACCCGCATTGGAAAATCAATATTCCCAGGTGATGGCCACGGTTTACTTTTTCTTCTTTCATTTTTTAGCTGTTTGTTACTTCTTTAGGCGTTTGAATTGAACTTACATTTCATTTCCAATCAAATAGCGTTCACTTTATGTTTTAAATGTTACAAACTGGTCTGATGTATTTAGTTTTTCCTCTCAGAATTTTTTCTCTTATGTTGTACCTGTGTTTAATTATTTTATTTTTCATCCTGCTACATTCTTGACTGTTATAAGTATTTTTTAAAACTCAACACTTTTGATGTTGGCCAAAATTCCTTTCCTTTTTCAAATACGTATATTGTAAAGAGCAACCAAAGTTTAATTGACGTTAAAAAATAAAAGCTCTCTCAGTGAAATAGCACCATAGGTACATGCATATATAAGTATTACTCTTCAATTAAAATAAATATTTTTAGTAGCAGGTGAAGGTCGTTTTTTTTGTACAGCTAACAGTAGCGTGGATTTAATATAGACATTTTATTTCTTTATTTTAAAAAATATTTCGTCCCGTCTAACTATGTTGTTATCTCGTCTATTGTCATACTATATACCCGTAGACTCAGCCAATCTTATTGTCTCATTATTTGATTTTCGAGTTTAAGTTTGGTTAGTTTATTATTGATAGCAAATTACAAGCTAGAAATTTTAGGGACAGATGCAACAAACAGAAACGTCTGAAATTTTAGAATTATTGATACAGTGATACATCTAATGGTAAATATATATTCTTGTACAATTACAAAAGGGACATTATAGGGACTTATATGGCCTATTTATATTTCATATGCTTGGAAAAGATATAGTTTTCAGTCACTGCTCAAACCATTTTAATAAAGAGATTTTTATGTGTCAGCCAATGAGATTGGTATTTTTATATTTTGAAATGCAGTAAAATACTCAATTATAATGCTTTTATCGATATTATATGTTTGTCAGTTGTTTAATTTCAATTGATGAAAAATTGAATACCGAAATATACATTTAAAATGCATCCTCCGCTTTTTTGACCGTGTGTCGTCTAATTTCAAGCTGCCATTTGTTTATAATGGACCATACATCGATGTTTTTAGTGCTCAAAGTTACCAGTTTCAGCAGGTCAGAATGGGTATAGCCGAGGTGGAGAATGATGCATCTTGGACGGCTATAATTTCAATATTCTCTGAACATTTCAGACAAACAAATGATAGTGTTAAAATAAATAAATAAATCAATCGAATGAAAACCATTCAGAATTAACTGTTCTGATAATATGGTGGCGACATTATGAACAAGCATGCGATGATCTGCTGCGAAATATTTCGTTCGCGAACAACTTTGGTATTCAAAGGCAAGTTTTCAGTGGTTATTACAATTAAACTTATAAATAAGATCAACATTACTAAGTATATTTAGTTCCCGGAACCGCGCCAACTTCTCTGGAGTCATCTTCATAAAAATAAGTATGCAATCCTCAAAATTTGTACAGGTAGAGGTCAAATTCGACGTTGTGTAGAAAATTGAAAAGTTTTAATTTTAAATATATACACATATAAATATGTGTTTATTAGAGGTATAGGCCTTTAAATTGGACACACTTTTGAACTACGCTAATTTTATCGACAGAATCGTCCATCATATTAACTCGATTAACGATGAAACGATTTTGCACGACGTTTAACCAAAATGATAATTCACATCTCGGAGAAGTCATACACTGCGTACCAAAGAAGTTATTGCTGTTGTATATCGTAATATCAAGCAAGACACGTAGGCATTAGATTTGTATTTATTCTATGGAATGCCTACCATACCGTCTACATCAATAAACAAAACAGCCGCATTTGGAGTGAAAATAATCCTCAATTAATTGTTGAAACGCCGTTACATCCAAAAACCTGACTGTTTGACATGCTTTATAGTTTGATGAAATCATTTGTATTTACTTTATAAAAATTCATATCAGTCAGAAAATTACATTTAATTGCGACTAAGTACTATAGAACCATAATGAATGACTTTGTTGCGGAATTGAATCGCTTTGATATGGCGAGTTGCGTTTTTAAGAATATTGCGCAGGATGTTACATAGCGCATGCTACATTCGTTTTTTTCTAAGAAGTTTGTTGAGTGCTCATTTTGCGTTTGGACCTTTAACTAGGCCTTCCAAGATCGTGTGATTTAACGCCACTGGATTAGTTTTTGTAGGATTGATGATTTGATAGACAATATTCGCCGCGTCAGTACCGATATACGGCCCGAAATGCTGCAAAAAGTAATCAACAATTGGATATAATCTAATTTCGTACATAGAAGAAGCCAAATATTGTGACGTTGCAGCACAAATTAGTCAAACTTTTCACGTATGAATCGGAATCAATTGAACGATATAACTGTTATTTCGGTATCGCTACCTCGTCAGCCGTTCGAGCTGATTCCGATTCAAACCGAGAAGTCCAACTAATGTCTTCAAAATCTTCCCACTTTCAGTGGTTCGCGCACAGAGTTTCCATCGAAATATGTATTTATATGGATTGATGGTTGGAAAACCATGAAATACACGTATAGAGGATATAATAGAGGAATAAAAGTTTCCTGACATCGTCTTGTAGCTTTTAACAAGCTCGGATTTTGCAGTTTACAGTTTGCATTGGTTGGTTTTTACAAAAGCCAGTTTCTTGAAGACATTTAAGTAAGATATCACTTGCCTATATCAAATTAGATTTGATCCGTTTCTGCTTGATTCTCGAAGAGAACTGGTTCGACCACCAGTTCTCCTGTAAGACAGATCCCATACAGACGTTCTAGTGTGTAGAAGAGCAGGTGAAAAATTTGCCCAAATATGCATTTCTCCAAGAGAGCCATTTAACGGAGGAAGTCTTATGTTTTGATAAGGTATAGCCTGTGATGCCTGGATGTAGTTAGTGCCTGTAACTAGACCTAACCTTAATTCACGCAAGTATGTGCTGAACATTCCTTGGTGAACATGTTGTTCCATTTGTACCATTAATAGGAACGAATTGCTTGCTAATATAGTGCTCGGTACAACGAGACTGCGCATGTCATTCGGTAACTTGATGAAGTGGCAATTGCAACTTTAAACTGGCCCTCACGCAGCCCCTGCATGAATCCAATATAACTTGCCTGGGACATGCTAAAAAGGTGTATTCGGCGTAGACGTCTTCCTCCCTAACTTTAGCTGAATTGGAGAAAGTTGCTCGTAAGGAGTGGGAAAATGTAACATAAAAATTCGTCAAAAATTTAATAAGATGAATGCAGCCAGAGGTAGCAGCAGTCAATAATCTTAATATAGACTTGTGCCAGCGACAATTACATTTTGTATCGGAAGTTAAAATTCTTCGTCTTCTTCTTCTTCTACTTCTTGGAGATCTTTCGATCTGTTTAATTCTGAAGCTGCCTCTGGTTAATTTCCTGGGAGGTAGATTGCCAACTATCACTTCATCTTTTAGGTGGTCTGCCGGGAGGTCTTGAACCGGGCGGGTTGTTTTCTAGGGTAATTTTTGGGAGTCTGTTCTCATTCATTCGTCTTACATGATTGTACCGCATCCTCTTACGCTGCCTTCCCCATCTTACAATATCTTGAATGCACTGATCTCTAACGCTTGTATTTCTCACCCGGTCTCTTCTTGTTTTGCCCACTATTGTTCTTAGTGTTTCATTTCGGCAACCCTTAGCATCTGTTTCGTTTTGTTGGTATCTTCGCGCACTTCTATGCCATATGTCATGATCGGATACATATATATGGGAGATAGTCTGGTGCGCATATATGGATTTGACCAGACTATCTCCCGCAGACATCCCGACAATGCGGATACTTTGTTGATCTGATTCCTTAGGTACTTTACTGGGCTGTGTGTGCTGGATAAATAAAGTGGAGGTGAGCAGGACACGTCGCTAGAATGAAGGATAATAGGTGGACTAAAAAAATCTTGGAGTGGAGACCGAGAGCGGATAGACGAAACCCGGGAAGACCACCCACAAGATGGACTGATGACATAAAGAGGATTTGTACCAACTGGATGATGATGTGTACTTTATATATTTATGCCCAGATATGTGAATTGCATCACCTGTTCTATGGGGTTGTTCTCAACCACTAACTTACGTCTGAGCGGATCTTTTGCTATTATCATACATTTAGTTTTGTTGGTAGAAATGGTCATATTTAGTTGGCGATTTATTTGAAAGAACTGAAAGAGCTGTCTATGAAAATCATCTTCTGATTCGGCAATAATAAACTTCTTCAAGAAATGAAAATTCTTCCGTAACATAAACTTATCAGTTTAACAGATTTATTGATTAAAAGATAAAATTAAATTAAAAAGATTAAAGTAGTCGGTACAGTAGACGCGAAGTTTCTACTATGTTTTCTCTATTTTTAAAATTTAAATATTTTTAAAACTAAATAAAGTAACTTAATTATTTATTTTATTATTTATATTTTAATCAAATTATATTATATTAAACTATTTCAATAAATTATTGTTTGCCCCTAACGCCACCTGCTAACGTATTAACAAAGCATACGTTGTTTACTTCTGACAGACCTGTCAAATTCAGACGAGATATTAAATGAATAATACGATATAAATATCATTTGATAGTACATTAAATTATTATAAACTAAATAAGATGTATAAAAATAATAATTATATTTACATGAAATTATTTTAAAACGGGATGAGCGATAAAAAAAACAGATGATTAAATATTGTTATTAATTGGATGACATTTATGACTTTTAAATTTTGACAATCGTTACGAATCGAATCTTTCATTGATAGAGGTTCTTTTAATTTTTTAATTCTTATTTAATGTCTGTATTTTGTTAGTTATGTTTCATGCAGTTTTTAATTTAAATCTACTTAGAATAAATATATGATGACTAGAAACGAATTGCTCGAGACTAGCGAATCGATATGAAGAACCGCTATTTTGTGACGCTATCCGTGACGCTTTCTCCTCGAGACGTTAGTTGCGTGAGCATTTTGCTATAGAGAAAAAAGTAATACAAGGCCGGTATAGAAGTTTCGCTTCAATATATTTTTTTGATTATCAGTAAATAATATACAGTTAAAAGTATGGGTTAAAAAACATATATTTTGCGTCCATTTAAAATACAGAAATATAACTGTTAAAACCAAGTAGTGTGATAATTTTGTTTATGAGTTTATATACATTTTTCCGTATTTATATAGTTGCTAATGTAGATGTGTAACACTCTGTATGTTTATCTGCACTAGCTGTAAATACAAATTAACAAACACACCTGTACGTTGTTTTCAACGCAATATCAAATTAACTGTTATTTCATTCCATTAGGTACCAATTCAGTACGGATCAAAGTACAGTGTTGCACTTTATACATGCAATTTGCCAATTACACTACGAATTGTGTATCTGATCGCTGATGCGACAGCATTATGGTAATACAAGGTCGATTTAAAGGTCATTGTCCCTATATCAAATATCTATTAGTAATTGGATTTAATTGATAAATGTATATAATAGAACAACTAAGAATTTCAATAGAAGTATTAGTATTCAGCAAGAATTCACAATCGAGAGTAAAATAGAGACCTCTTTCTACAATAATTACATAAGGTGAATCTTGCACATAAAATAAAGTTTTTACTTTTTTAAATAAATAGAGAGAAACCTTTATTTGCAATGAATGATACACCTTTAAAAATCCGGCACTTTTAATATTAATTTTCGATCACTATTTTAGTCCATGCATTTTTACAGGACGAGTAGTATGTTTCACTTTTAGACCTACCATTCGGAAAATGCGTTCTACTTTGGTGTAGGATCGTAATCAACGATGGTCCCGTATTTTGTCATCACTAATTGTTGGTCTACCAAATCGTTTGGCATCTTTAACACTAGGTACCTGTTTCTTCAAACTTCCAATAAATCCTCGATATAGGACGATCGGTGCATCTGTCATTAAAAAGACGTTCCGCTGCATGGAAATTGTTTCTACATTCACCAATGATTAAGACAGCTGCTACCTTTTCGGGTACTGTACGTACTATTCTGCATATGTAAACATTTAAACGTCTCGTTAAACAATAATTAAACTAAATATTCAGGATATAAATATATATATATATATATATATATATATATATATATATATATATATATATATATATATATAATAAACTTATAACTATAAAGTAAAAATAACTAGAGAATTGAAAAACGCCAATTTAGTTGACAAATAACCATAAGCGCCAAGCAGTTAATATCTTTATTACTTAAATGCGAAACTATAATTTTAGTATTTATTTAATTAATTTATCAAATCAGCTTAAACCCAAACAAAATTAGTATGATTGAATAGGTATGTTCAATATCTTTCAAACGAGATATCACTTGCCATAAAGTCCAATTTAAAATTATCGGCCACACTAACGTCATCTATCACTATTACGACACCTGTTATCATTGTCGATCCCCTCGATCATTGTCTCGTTCTTTGCTATTTGTTGATTCTCTTTGTTGATGATTTTGTTGTCCTGTTATATATCCATATGTGGATCACCTCTTCAGGACGTGGTTTGTTTTTTTTTTGGTGTTGGATTTTGTCGCTGCTTTGGGTACACTGGTGGTACGTTTCGGTGGCTGTTGTCCTGCGGAGGAGGTGGAATCCAGGGTGGTCAGAGATGAAAGGGTTGTTGAGCTAAAACGGTCCTTTTCAGAATTTTATTAGTAAAACATTATATGAATTGTGACTGAATTTAATTAATAAGTATATAAAAGTTATAAATCGCGGAGAGGGCAGCTGTGGCTGTAGCCTCGACAATAGACAGGTATAATTGTGCAATGGGATCGGGAAACCACAGAAAACCGATCCCTCCCTGTCATAGCAAGCTCGAAGTGAGCAATTTAATAATTACGGCGATAATAGAGTGGAGTTGCCTCCAGGATATCAATGTAATCATCAGGGAGTTCGTTGCTGGCATGGGTCAGCAATTTAGTGGGTAGGAATGGAAGTTTGCGTTTAGGGTGTCTGTTAATACATTGTCGAAGGATGGGCAGGTAGTTTTGATGATATTTTGGGCTTTGAAGTTTTGGCCACGGATGGTTTTGATTGTACATATAACTCCTGCTCAAAGAGGAGAGACTCTCATTGATGGTCTGGATATTCGACAGTTGATGAATGAGGGCGGAGGGGTAGTCGTGCCGTTTGTTGTTTACTCTACGCAGGATTCCCCGTTCCAATCCCAGCAGTTGTGTGAGGCGGCGATTGAACATGATATAAAGATTAGACCTATATTCAATCACAGGCCTGATAAATGTTTTGTAGGTATGTATAAGTGTATGTGGGTGTGTCAGTCCGAACTTACCACAGAGGGCATTGAGTAAACCGACTCTGCTCCTAACCTTGTTATAGGCTGCAGCCAGATCGGCCTTCCAGTTTAGTGTTTCTGTAAACATCACACCGAGGTACTCAATCTGGTTACGGAGTTAAAGTCGGTCGCCCCAGAGTCTGAGGTCGATTCTTCCGGCTATATTGTATGTAGTGAATCTAGTGAGATTGGGGTATCTAAAGATAATCATTTGAGTTTTGTTAGGGTTGGGTGTTACTCTCCATCTCCTGCACCACCTGTCGACCAGGTCAAGGTGATTTTGAGCAAACCTAAATAGTGCATCTGTGTCTCGAGATGTTGTTACGAGAGCAGTGTCGTTTGCGTAGAGTAAAGTCAGGGTTCGAGTGTTTAGTGAGTTTGGGAAGTCGCTGTTGTATATGGTGTATAGTATAGGTGCCAACACTGAACCTTGTAGAACTGCTGCTGAGGGAGTAAAAGAGGTTGAGAAATTACCTCGCATCTTTACCGTGATTTTACGTTGACTGACATATGAATGGACAAATCTAAGGAATGGGAATAGCAGGTCGATGTTCAGTAGTTTCCTGACTAGTCCAGCATGCCAGACTTGGTCAAAGGCTTTTTGAACATCGAGAAAAATGCCTAGTGAAAGTTTGCCGTCGTTTAGACCTTGAGTGAGGTGTGTGACGATTTCTGTCAATGCCGTTGTGGTGGAGTGACCTTCTCTAAAGCCAAATTGGAATGTTGGGATGAGATTATGCTCTGTGGTAAAGTCTACGAGTGTCTCATTAAGGATCCTCTCTAAGACCTTAACCAAGACGTTTAATAATGAAATCGGTCCGTAAGAGTATAGATCCGTCCTGGGTTTGCCCTTTTTCTGGAGCATAATTTCCTCCCTCCAAATTTCACTATTATAAGTATAACTGTTCAAAAGATATGAGGGGGGAGAGGACTTTTGGCTAGCACTGTATTATCGGTTCGTATTACAAACCGCTTCAACCGCTCGGAGGTCTTAGCATTGATAGTTTAGATAGGTCAATCTTATGCTTTTCAAAAATTTTCGATTATACTCACAATTTATTTTATATGTTTATTTCACACACCCAATAATTCGCTAAAAACGCACTTTGTGGAACAATCAATTCGCGAAATGCCCGAAATTTTGAGTTAAATATCGGAACCGTTTTACACAAATCTACCACTTTAGCGTAATAGAGACATAATCTTTGTAATTTTGTTTCATTATTTTAATTAAAACCGAATAATTTTTTTTTCTTTTGTTCTTCCTTTGTTATGACTGCGTGAACTGAACCCATTTGCCAAACTACTTATTGTTACAAATAATCTAACAATAAAACACTGAAAACTTTTGTTTTCAAAACCCACAAAACTTAGTATAATTTTTATTTTTTTTTTATCACTGCACCTGTTTTGGCAGAGTGCTTTCTCAAGTGATCGATTTTTATGTGACGACTGCCCAAAAAATTACATCGGTCAAACTGGTAGAACTTTTAACAAATGTATAGTAGAACATAAAAGTGCTTTCGATAATAGAAAAACAGATTCTACGTACGCACTTCACCTTCTAGACCATACTCATTCTTTTAATGACGAATTTCAAATTATTCACATTCAAAATAAAGGCTTTAAGAAGCTATTTTTATTAAAATCTATGGCAATTAAAAAATAAAACATACAGACATAATTCTGAATTTTTGATCAAACTTAAGATAAACAGTTCTCCTCTCCTCAACTTATTCAGTTAAGGACTATAAAGTGTAAACACCTACCAAAAATAGATCACTTGAGAAAGACACTCTGCTGAAACAGCTATAGTGATAAAAAAAATAAAAATTATAATAAATTATGTGGAAGTTTTGAAAGCAAAAGTTTTTAATGTTTTATTGTTTAGATAAAATGAATTTCCATCAAGTAACGGTCGAATCTATCGCTTAAAATAAATTATATTTTTTTACACAAGCGCATTATCTTTTTTTTTTATTCTACATAAGTTAAATCCTACTGTAATCTAACATTTGATGTTAAATATAAATTACTATTCCTCAATATGTCGTTGAACCGAGAAAGCTTCGAGTATACTAAAGAAAAAGAAAAAAAAACATAACAGACGTAACTCCGACGGATAGTCTGGCTATCCGCACCCTCTCGCTCTGTTTGGCTAATAAGGGAGCTTTTGTATACATTCCATATACGGTATATATAGAGGATTGTTGAAAATAATAGGGGCGACGGAGGTTCTGTTTGTTCTTTGCGGCGTTTTACAGGGGATTTACTATCAAAACGAAGTTCATTCATAAATTACTAATTTAAATGGGTATGTAAAGTTAATAAATAATAAAAGTAATGGGACAGGGGATAACACGCGCTATGTCTATAATTACACAAACTGGTTTTTCTAAGCTGGTTTTGTCATATTTTTATGTTTTGTTCATATGTAGATGCAGTTACTAGGCAAAACTAAACGTTGAATACGGAAAATTGCAGGAAATGATGGTCACAGCACAACATTTTCTACTAGTATAATAATCTAATAATACTTTTAATTGAGAAATATGATAAAACACTATGTTTTTAACTTTATTCAACATCAAAATGATTTATAAGTGGTTGTAGATTCCTATTACGACTATCTAATATTCCTATGTTTGCTATCTGAAATCTACCAGTCTCCTTGTAGAAGGCTGAATCAATTCTATTTGCTCTATTATGTGGATCGACTAAGTTATTTTGCTTTTTTTTAATATGTTCTAGAGACGTGGAAAAAAATTAATTAGGGTAGGCTGTGAAATTAATTAAAAATACGAAATGTCGGTTCTTTAGTCACCATCATCTTTGTAGTGCTATGTAAAGTTTGAATCTAATTTTAATATAATGAAATAATTATTGTTTCTTTTTTTGCTCTCTTAGTTTTAAGTTATAACGTTAGTCATCAAACTATCAAGTAATAAATAAAATGATATTTATTGTGTATAAACAAAATAAAAAAAAGTTAATCAAAGATCGGAAGGTGTTAATGACGATGTCCTCCATGCGCGCTCTAGGACGTAAACAACATTATAGAAGTGAAGAAAAGAAAGTCTTGCGATTAATAAGGAATACTACTTTGAAATTATGTGCTGTTTGTATGAATCAATTAAAAAAACGCCCGGAAATGTGAAACAAGTTATGAGTATTACACCGCTACCATTAATTCAAAGAACTTGGTCCCAGCACTAAAGATCTCGAATCCATACCAAAAAGTGCATATCTGAATAGCTTTGATGGAATCGAAAAAAAAGCTCTTACAGAATGTACCTACACTATATGTGGTCCAATGGTGAATTCTTCTGCTTCTTGCAATTCCTATCCGATTTCTATCCGTTACGGATGTTGGCTATCAGCATGGCTATTCTAACTTTATTGTCTGCTGCTCCAAAACGTTTTGTAGCCGTCAAGTTGTACCAATCTGGGAGATTGCGCAGCCATGATATCCTACGCCTTCCTGGACCTCTCTTGCCGTGCACCTGATCCTATAGAATGATTTTAAGCAGGCTGTAATGATATTCGTTACACATTACGTGGCCCACATATTCCAGTGTGCGTCGTTTCTAATTCGTTGTAATACCTCATTATTAGTAACTCTATCCATCAAAGAGATTCTCAGTATGCCTCTTTAGCAATACATTTCAACTATTCCACTTCCACCTTCATCCGGTCACTGGAGAGTTATAGCTTATTCCTGGTCAAATCATGGACCTTAACCAGTCGATCTATAAGGCCAATGACATTCTCGTGAGTCGACATACATGAAAGCACGATTTAGCGATCAAATTGATACGCTTAAATCTGGAAAAGGAAACAATCATCAGTTATCCACCAGAGATGAGTATTATGCATTTTTAATGAAAGTTAAAACAACCAAAGACAAGACTTCTCACAAAACACCTGAAGAATATCAACGGTTATCACGGTATGATATTGTAAAAATTGGTAATGTCGAGAAACTCCTTGTGCCAGTAAAAAACTACAGAGATCCTATTGTGTATTATGTATTTATGGAGGAAACTTTCGATATCATTCACGAGACTCATATTTCAATTGGACATGGGGGCCGCAACAGAATGATGAAAGAACTTAAGACGAAATGTAAGAATATCACTGTGGAGTTTGTCAAGGTTTACTTAAATCTTTGTGTACCGTGTTAAAAGAAAATGAGTATTCCAAAAAAAGGACTCGTTGTGAAGCCAATTTTAAGTAGTGCATTTAATTCGAGATGTCAAGTTGATCTTATTGACATGCAGTCACAAGCGGATGGTGACTATAAATTTATTATGGTCTATCAAGACCATCTTACCAAATTTGTCCAGCTCAGAGCATTAAAAACCAAGCGTGCCGAAGAAGTTGCGTAACATTTGTTGGAAGTGTTTACCATATTTGGAGCTTCACACATTTTACACAGTGATAATGGTCGAGAATTCGCAAATAAGATTATTGAAAAAGTCTGCAGTATGTGGGACGAACTGAAAATTGTCCACGAAAGACCCAGACACAGCCAGTCGCAAGGTTCGGTAGAGAGAGCGAACCAAGATATCGAAAAAATGTTGGCCACATGGCTGGAAACAAACAAAACGAGTCAGTGGTCGGAAGGCATAAAGTTCATCCAATTTATGAAAAACAGAGCTTACCATTCTGGCATTAGCTGTAGTCCATACGAAGCACTATTCGGTTGTAAGGCTTAAGTAGGATTAAAAATATCCTTACCTGCTGGTACTTTAACTAGAAATTAGAAGCGAAGAAGATTTAGAAGCAATATTAGCAGATGAATCTGATGATGCTGATGATGAAGCAAAGCACCGTGGTAATTTGGATGTTAACAGTACAACCGAGGATTCACAATTAGCGAACGTTGAATATCCCGGTAACGCTAACAGCCCAATAGAATATAATGCATGTGCAATAGTTGCTGTCAATGGAGAAGACAAGACAATTGGAGTTGAAAAAAATGAGGGACACGAAGAAGATGGCACTGAAGTTGAGAAAACTTCAAAGAAAGTTCAAGAGATTCGAGATTTTGCTAAACAGTCACTTATAAAACAAGCTGACAGAATGTTAAAGCATTCTAATGATAGATTCCCTGTTGCAAAAGTAGGTGAAAGTATTAGAGTGCGAATTCCAGAAGTTGATAGAGCTAAGGCCGATAGCCGAAATATTATTGCCATTATTATTTCTGTTAAAGATGAAAGGCTGTATAAGCTAGGCACCAAGCATGGTATATAAACCAACTTTATGCAAGAAACGAATTTACCACCTGCAAGGAAACACTTATTTCAGTCAATGATGTGCCTGCTACTGAAATAAATCTCAGGGAATGCGCCCGTAAAGATTCGAATTTAGGTGGTCAAGGATTCCGTTACTGCAATTGTAGTGGCCAATGCCACTCAAATCGCTGCAAATATAAAAAAGCAAGTGTTCTGTGTAATTCTAAGTGCCACAAGAACCTGTCCTGCAAAAACAAGTAATTATAGTCTGGTAACTTACAGCTAATGCGTATGTACGAGTTTGTTTTTACTTATGTCTAGTTGGGATTTTTGATTGATAAAATTAAGTTTAAATATTTAACATAGCTGATACGAGTCTGTTTTTACTTAAAACATGTCCAGTTAGGTTTTTTGATTGACAAGTTCTGTTTAAGTGATTAAATTTATTACCAAAACACTGATCTGTTTTTACTTAATACATGTCTAGTTAGGATTTTTGATTGATAAATTTTAAGTGTTTTAATTTTATTACCAAATACAAGAGTGTTTTTACTTATTACATGTCTATACTAAATTTACAATCAAGATGCTGTAGAATTAAACAAACCAAGACATTTTTTTATTGATAAGTTCTGTTTAACTGTCTAAATGTATTGCCAAAATACGAGTTATGTTAATACTTATTACATATCTAGTTAGGATTTTTGATTGATAATTTTGTTTAAGGTCATAGGCGCAAAATGTCGCCTGACAAAATGTTCTATGTGCTCTAAATGTATTTATTTTTTTCGAATCTTAAGAAAACTAATAAATATTTTAAAAAAATTTAAAAGCAAAATGAAAGACTACATGATTACCGAGGGCCGAAAGTCCCTGAAAAGTTCTATAATGTTCATTTTAATAAGTTACAGTTATTTTTAATTGCAAATATTTCATTCAAAAGAAACTTTTTGTTTATTCTGATGGACTTGAGGCCCTCGGTAATAACTTAGTCTTTCATTCTGCGTTTAAGTTTTTTAAAAATTCTTATTAGTTTTCTCAGGATTCCAAAAAAAATGAATACATTTAAAACACACTGAAAATTTTGACAGGAGACATTTTGCGCCTTTCCCCTTAAGTGTTTTAACTGTTTTTACTTATTACATGTCTAGTTAAATAGGTTTTTTTGGTTGATAAATGTTGTTTAAGTGTTTTAACTTTGTTACCAAATTGTAATCAATATGGTTTCAGAAAAAAATGTAGCACTACTCAAGCAATTCAGGAAATTGTAAGGGAAGTAGTTGATGGCCTAGAGAGAGGTCACTTCGTGTCTTTAACATTGTGTGACTTATCTAAGGCTTTTGATTGTGTCTCACACATTTATTTTAGACAAAATGCACAAATATGGCATAAGGGGAAATGCTCTTAATTTATTTCGATCGTATTTAATAAACAGAAAACAGGCCGTTTTTTTAAATAATAACTACTCCAATTTTCACAATGTTGAACATGGAGTTCCCCAAGGGTCTATATTAGGACCTACATTTTTTCTTCTATATCTCAACGATATATTTCATTATACCCACCCCTTAAGGTGTATATGTTTTGCAGATGATACAACCGTTATTAGTACCGACCAGAATCAATATAATTTAAATAACAAAATAGGAAACGATGTGCTTAAAATTAAAAACTGGTTTACACATAATAAACTAAAACTAAACGAGGATAAAAATCAAAATATAGTTTTCAGTTCAGATCGAAGACACATTTTTGGATATAGCATCAAATTGTTAGGGATTTTTATGGATGACAACTTAGATTGGGGCATCCATATAGACAACTTAAGTTCTAAACTCGTCAGTACAATATTTGTAATGCGTAACCTGGTTTATTTGGTACCTAAAAGTACCCTTAAAATGTGTTACTTTTCATTGTTTCATAGTCATATACAATATGGAATAGCTGTTTGGGGCAACTCTGGTCATGCCGACAGAATATTTAAATTACAAAAGAAGGTGGTGAGGATACTTGCTGGAGCGGATTTAAGGGATCATTGTAAACCATTATTTTTGAACATGGGTATTATGCCTCTACCTTCGCTTTATATGTATGCAACACTGTTGGAAATTCACGATAATAAAAATAAGTTTACTATAAACTCCCAATTACATGATCATCTAACAAGATCGAGGGATTTAATTAGGTCACAACGATTCAGACTATCAAAGAGCACAAAGAATTCAATTGATATTCACTTGTATAACTATCTGCCTAACGAAATAAAAATTCTGTCTCCACCACTGTTTAAAAATAGGATCAGAAAGCATTTTTTAACATATTGTTTTTACTCAAAGACAGAATACCTCAATACACCTTTATAACGTGTACCCAGTTTGGTCAGAATACTGTCGATTTACTATCTACATATCACATTGTATTATTGCTATTAAAATGTACTAAGTTTTATGTATTAGTTTATTTAGTCATCGATTCGGGAATATTCTTAATTATTTGCACATTTTTGTTACTTCCATATTTCAAAGATTTTTTATGTGACAGTTTAGGTTTGTTTTTTTTTGGTTAGAGATTTTTTTATCTTAAATTTTAAATTTTAATTCTTCTGCTAATACTTACATATGTATATTACTTTAGCCAATATGGTTAAGTTAATTTTAAGTTTACATTATTATATCTTTTATTGTATTTTTTATACGGACTTCAAACTTTATGTAAAGTGGTCAATAAACGTTCTATCTATCTATCTATCTATCAAGTCTATTTTTTCTTGTTTGTTACCAAATACAAGTCTAGGTGGTTTTTTTTGATTGATAAATTATGTTTAGTTGTTTAACTTTATTACCAAATTCGAATTTGTTTTTACTTATTACATGTCTAGTTAGGTTTTCTGAATAATAAGTTCTGTTTAAGTGTTTAACTTTATTACCAAATTTCATAAATAAATAGTAGCCCAAAATTCGTTTTTATTACACTTATCAGAGCTGTTAGGATAGTATTAATAATAACCGGTTAATCTAATTATAAAGGCATTATTAATCACATTAACCAACTGCTAAGGTTATTATTAATAGTTACTGGTTATTATTAATACAGACCAGACTTCACATTGACCGTAACATATACACACTTAAAGAAAAAATTCACAGAGAACGGTAAGAGAGGCAAGCGGCTTTACTCAGAGACCGCCCCGCCAGAAGTGATATTCTTCCTCTCGAAATTTCACAAGCTTCCAAAAAAAAAAAACAGATGAGATAACTCCCACTTAAAAACGACAGTCCAGACTGTATCAATTTCTAGGAAGATAAAAAGGTTCTAACGAACATAGAAAGTAACGGGAAGAAACGTGAGAAGAGATAAAACCTTCTGAATTGCGTTTTCTCAGAAAAATACTATAAAGTGCTTTATGACGATGTTTACTAAATTTATATTTTGTTTTATTTACTAAATAAAACTCTATGGTTTTCAACTGTCGAATCTGACCCCCCCGTTTTTCTTGTCGCTCGCAGAATCGGCTGTTATTAAAGACTATCGGCAGAGTATTGAGAACCTGGGACTGCGTTGCTTTGGTGGGAATGGCCTGCCGGTCGATTTTCGGCTTATTTTTCTTCCTGCAAAGTCTCTCTTCAGCTTCTTTTTCTTCCTATCGACGTTTCTCTTCAGCTTCTTTTTCTTCCTGACGACGTTCCTATTCAACTTTTTCTATTCTCTTCGACTTTGTTTGTTTGCCGCAATATATTTCGAATTTCCTCCATCTTGGTGTCACTTCTTGTTTTCACCATAAAAGTTCTCGACAATAATTTCTTTCACTTAATCCCACTTTCATCAGACACCAATTCTTACGTTTTTCTGTAGGTTCAGTTATCAAGTAAAGTACACGTAGATTAATTAAATAATCAGGCCGCAATTTCTAGATTTTGCGTGTCTATTATACCGAAAGCTAAAAACTTCGCATGGATATAAATGCTGACTGAAATTTTCGCGAAAGAAAAGAGCTTCGCTTCGTGAAGTACAGGACCATAATTAGGGACACATAACAATATTTTAATCTTCTTCTTCAAGTGCCATCTCCGCTACGGAGGTTGGCAATCATCATAGCTATTTTAATTTTTGAGGCAGTAGCTCTAAATAGTTGTTTTGAGCTACATCCAAACCATTTTCTCAGGTTCTCAAGCCATGAAATTCGTCTTCTTCTGATGCTTATTCTGCCATCTATCTTTCCTTGCTTTATGAGTCGCAGGATGTCATACTTCTCGAACCGCATCACATGTCCGAGATACTGTAACTTTCTTTCTTTAATTGTAAGTTCAACTTCCTTCTCTTTACCTATTATTCTCAGTACTTCATTGTTCGTAACTCTATTTACCCAGGAAACCCTCATAATTCTTCTATAGGTCCACATTTCAAAGACGTTAAGTCATCTCATTGTGTCTAGATTTAACGTCCATGATTCCACTCCATAGTATAGTACACTGTATACGTAACATTTGTTAGACGTACTTTAAGAGCTAATGCTAAATCTTCGCCACATAGGACCTTTTTCATTTTCATAAAATTAGAATGTGCTTTTTCGATTCTGACTTTGATTTCTGCAGTGTAGTCATTGTCTGTTATAAGTGTTCTGAGGTAAGTGTACTTTTTTACTCTTTCGATCTATTAGAACTCTACTATCAAGATTTCGTTAGTATTATGGTTGTTTTTTAAAATTTTCATAAACTTCGTCTTTTTGATATCATGAGCGAGAGTCCGTACTCCCTACTACACATTACTATTTTACTTATGAGTCTTTCCAGGTCTTGTAAACTACTATCGACTATTATTACTGTATCATCTACATATCTGATCTTGTTAACTAAGACTCCATTTACTCTTATGCCGACTGTTTCATCTTCCAGAGTTTCTCGAATTACCTCTTCAGAATAAGCGTTAAATAATAGAGGTGGTATGCAGCCTTGCCTGACTCCTCTCATTATTTTCATTTCTTCAGATGTCTCTTTTTGAATTCGTACTATTGCTCGCTGATTGTAATAAAGGTTTGTTATTAGCCTTAAATCTCTTTCATCTAGGTTCTTATTTTTTTAAATTTCCATGAGTCAGTCATGTTTTACTTTATCAAACGCTTTATTGTAGTCTATAAAACAGACGTAAAGGGGACGGTTAACATCCAAACATCTCTGAGACAGCACGTTGAAGGAGAATAGTGCCTCTCTGGTACCCATACCATTGCGGAACCCATATTGTGTGTCACTAATATCCAGCTCCAGTTTAGAGTGAATTCTGGCGTGGATAATTTTCAACAGAATTTTTAAGGTATGTGACATTAAGCTTATGGTACGAGAGTCACTGCACTCTTTGGCATTCACTTTCTTTGGCAAACACGCAAATGCTGATGTCAACATTTCTCTAGGGATGACTCCCGTAGTATAGATAGCGTTGAAGAGTTCTACTATTATGTCCAGGTTTTTCTCGTTGACCAACTTTAATAGCTCGCTTGGTAATTCATCTGGCCTAGCAGATTTATATAATAGAATATAATATTTCCATTTTTGTCGAGCAATATATTCGAGGTTCTTCTACTTCCTACTCCGGCTAGTTTTTTGACTTTTTTATGTAGATTAAAGTTGTCATATTTGTTTTGCAGTTCTTCTATTTCTTTACATTTTTCAGAGAAGTAGGTTTCTTTAGCCCTATTTTTTCTTATTTGGTTTTGAAGCTGTTTATAGCGGATCGTATTGATGGTTTTGTTTTTTCTCCTTTCATTCATCAACTCTAGAATTTCCTCGGTCATCCACTCTTTTTTCTTACATTTGGTTGTTGTAAGTACTTTCTTACTTGGCTCCAATATAGAGGTTTTGAATTGAGAAGAATTGCCACTGCTGCTCTACGTTGCAATTATTTCTTGGGTTTCTATCTAGATTTGTGTTGATTTCGTGTTTCAGATTTTCTTTTGTTTCTTCTGACTTTAGTTTCTGTATGTTAAGTTTATTGTTGTTGCGGCTTTTTTGCGTCTTTTTTAGTTGAAGTTTAAACCTAGCAATAAGAAGACTGTGATCAGAGGATAAGTCTGCTCCTGGATATGCCTTTACTGCCTGAATTGAGTTTCGATATCTGTGTTTTATTAGGATGTAGTCAATTTGATTTCTGACGATTTTGTTGTCTTTTTCAGCTGGCGATTTCCATGTATAAAGGCGTCGCTTAGGTAATTTAAAAAATGTATTTGCGGTTATAACATTATGCTCCTGGCAAAATTCTATTAGGCGATCTCCTCTGTCGTTTCATTCACCAAGCCCATAGAGTAGCACTTTCATTCGCCAATTTTTGCATTGAAATCACCCATGATCACTGTTATATTTTAATATGTATAATTGTATCAGCTTGTAATATTTTAATATCAGCTGAATTTCTAAATTAAATCAATTTTTGTTGGAGGTCTTATGTGACACAATTTCCCAAGTATTGGAACTTTTTTATTTTAAACAATAATTGATACATTGAAGCTACTGCACTGAGCTACCACTGATATGGAAAAACATGCACGTACACCTTGCCCGTTTCTAAAATTGAGATTGTAGATATAAGGCTTGAAATCGAGATTACATGCCCAACTAAAATACCACGCAGTATTTTTCGAATTTCCATACAGATTCTAACAAAGTCCTACATATACAAGTTTACAATACGAATTTGGAATACCAGCTTACAAAAGCGTCGTCTACGCCGATGGCGTGAAATACAAGAAATAAAGTATATTTTCCTTTATTTCCTGTTCTGTGTACTAGCCATGAACATAAAGATGTTGTTTAATTGAAGTACATACATTTGGTGTACGGATATATTTTTATGCAATTAATAGTTGACGAATTGGTAGTAAATGGCTAAGGTGAAAAAGATTTTCAATAAAGAAATTTAATTCCAACTCTTGAACAATAAATGGCAGGTGCTTGCGCAAAAATACTGGAAGAAAATAATTAAAAACGTTACACTACACTTCCTTAACATAGTGATTATATATTATGTAAAGTAAGTTCGGTGTTCGGAATTGGATAAATATAGTTAATTAATATGCTTTTTCCATTAGCCATTTGTAAATATGTTGTAGTTGTGGAAAAACGCAAACAAAAAATATACAAAAAAAAACATATATTTATACTATAATTGTATTTGAAATCTCCTTTTACTAATAAAAAGCATTATCTACATTCTGTGTCAAATACCTTCTCGTTGCCGCACCCTGTCTAGCCTGTCCCTTTGTGATTTGGACGCCCACCCTTTAGTTATACAGTCAATTTTGTACGATGATAGTTCAACACGTGATTGCCTATCTCTGTCTTAACCATAAATTACTTCGGTAGTAAAGCGAGACGGTTAATGCGAGGTGTGCGGTAATAAGAAAAGTAATTAGTATAATTAAAACGTGTGCGAAAAATAGCTGAATGTTGTTATTTGCTGTAATTAGCAAGGCAAATGTTGTGCAAAAATTCTGAACTTCAACATGACGAGGATAAATTTTAAAAACCTTAATATTAATAATAGTCATGGTCGAGGTCCGCAAAAAAATTGAAATCGAGTAAAAAACAAATAAAATGGAATATGACAATCATTTATGCATATAGTTAAGTACATTATACAGGTTCAGATAGCTCTACGAATTAAAAGGTCTGTTGAAACTATGCGACATTTTCATAACAGCAATGCATTATTCTTCGCCATCTAGTTCGTTATGTCCTTTGAAGTTTAAAGACATGCTCCTATCAGCGTTTTAATCAATGAAGTACGTTTTGGTGCGAAGTTATGAATGAAGGCACACTTTTGAAACAGACGTATATACACATTATAATCTAATAATGTTTTGTATGATATTAATCGAATATTTTGTGAAATCTATTATGGTATAATATATGAATATTTTGTTTTTCCATATTTTATCTTAGATTTCTCATCCAGGACATTCCTCTGCGGTCCGGATTCCTTCACCCTTCAATCTTTCCCTGCATTGTATTTTGCAGAAATGTGTACTTTGTCGCCGCATTAGATGGTTTAAGTATTTTAATTTTCTATTTCTTATGGTAAGTATTACTTCGGTCCTTTTTTCGATTGGTCATTTTGATTCCCAGCCAACAGTTATTAGAGTAATTTCGAGGTAATCGCTACTGTAAATATAGTCCAGCCGTCAGAGATTTAACCCCTAAAAGTCATACGAACAAGCTGAATTTTGCCGAGAATATCAATTTTGGGACCCCAAAAAATACGCAAAAAAGTTTACCTCTTTAACCCCCGGGCTTCCCTCTAAAAGGCAAAAAATAGATTTACCAAGAATCTGTACGCCGTAGAAACAAATGTTTCAAATAAAAAATGTCGCTGAGATAATTTTGAACAAAAATGTTTATTAGCACTTTTTGCGTAGAATGAACCATTCTCTCAGAAACAACGCTTGAAGCAACCGGCGATTTTGAATGTCAGTTCCGCAAATCACCAAATGGACGAAGAATACCAGACCATGCCAAGAAAAAGATGGTGCGATAATTTAAACAATTTAGGAGGCTAATATTGAGGAAGAAAAAGGCTTTAGAGCCTACATACAATAAGGAAGAAGAAGACGTCCCGCGCGCGAAATCAATGTTAAATAAAATTTCTATCAACTCGACGGTAAAAAATCGATATCTTTTGAGAGTGTCCTATCGACAAAAATCAAAATGCTTTTTAAATGTGAAGAGTGCTGCTTTCGCGATTTTTGCCATTTTTTACGATTCTCGTGAGATCAATAAAATTTATTACTTTCATTGACCGGTCGTAGTAAAATTTCCATTGTTGGAGACCAGTCTTCAAAACCTATAACATGAAAATTAGATTTTGATTTTTGGCAACAAATGTGAACCATTTGAGGCAAAATACAAAGATTGCATACGAAAGCTGCGGTCTTTACCTTTATTGATTGGATACTCGTATCAAACGATATTGAATTTTTACCGTCGAGTTGATACAAATTTATTGAGCATTGATTTCGCGCGCGTAACTGACATTCAAAATCGCCGATGGCTTTAATCGTTGTTTCTCAGAGAACGGTTCATTCTACACAAAAAATGTTTGTGTTCAAAATTCTCTTAACAATTTTTTTTTTCTAAACATTTTTTTTCTGTGGCGTACAGATTCTTAATAAATCGATTTTTTCCGTTTTCCCCCCTCTACTTGGAGAGTCTTAGGGGAAAGTCTGGGGGTTTCTTCTTCTTGGGGTGCCTGTCCGTTCCGAACGTTGGCGATCATTCTGGCTATGATGACTTTGTTGGTTGCTATAATGAATAGCTGTGTTGCTGAGTAGCTCATATCTGTCTTGATTTCTCATTATATGTCCCAAGTACTGCAGCTTACGGCCTCGGGGTAAAAGTGGTAAATTTTTTTGCATCTTTTTTAGCGTCCTAAAAGTGACATTTTCGGTAAAATTCAACTTGTTCGTATGATTTTTAGAGATTAAGTGGCATTTTCGTCTCTGACCACTGGGGTAATAGAGCAGGGTAATAGATTTCGATCTACAGTGAAGGCATTTCTAACTTGAAATATGGTTGTGACAAGTATGTTGAAATACTTACAAACAAACTTGCGACATTGTTTGTGGTTCTCGAATAATCGTCGTATATAATAAATTGTTACAAAATTCTAACGTTATTTTGATATATGGTGAACTTGGTTTTGTAACCAGAATATTCAGTCAAAGTTGTTATACCATCTAAACGGTTTTTCCAATTGTGGATATCAACAGTCAAGTGGCAAGAATTTAATTTCTTCTTCATGTGCCATCTTCGCTACGAAGATTGGCTATGATTATGGCAGTTGTGACCCTGGAGGCTGGTGCTCGGAACAGTTGAATAGAACTGTAAGCGATCCATCCATTCCATGAGATTCTCAACCAAGACATTGTCTTCCTTCCTATGCTGCGAAAACCCCAAATTTCTCCTGCATCATCACTTGTAATAGTTGATATTTATTAATTATTAAGATTATTTATAAAGCATTAAAACTATTTTATTCAGTGTTATACGTTTGCGTAAAAACGTTTGTTTAATTATCTTGTATACATCTACACTGTACATTTTTGAGTGAATACTTCTTAGCGCTCGATATGATGTTTTGACGGGCCCGAAATCCTATTTAGCGTATCTCTATCTCGAAAAAAACAAGGGGTGTGTAGTAACCTTGCGGTATACCGTAATATACATATATACATACATGTACACATGCATATATAAAATTAAATTAATTAAAATTAAATAAAACTAATTAAAATTAAATAAAACTAATTAAAATTAAATAAAATTATTTAAAATTAAATAAATCCTAAAAAAATTTAAAAAATTATCACAAAATATAAAAAATTATTAAAACGTTATTAGAAATTAGTAAAAAAGTATTAAAATTATAGAAAATTATAAAAAATTATTAAAAAATTAATAAAATTAAATTGGATTCAATCAAATTAAATAAGATTTAAAAAATTAAATAAATTTAAATAAAATTAAATAAATTTAAATGAAATTAAATAAAATTAATTGAAATAAACAAAAAATTATTTTAGAAATTTTATAGTCGTTTATAGATACTACTCGTATTTACAAACGGAAAGTTTTTAATGAAAATTAATTAATTTACGAACTTAGAATATAATGATAATTAAAATGAAATAATTAAGCATAAATACAACATAATAATGGAAATGTATATAATGAATAAATTCTATGGGATTATATTTAACACATTTTGAAAATTACTAAAATCATTACACAAAATTTTTTGAAGAAAAAAATTAAGATTTTTTAACTTAAAGAACTTTAATGTGTAATGTTATTAAAAAAAAACGGGTGTGGCAGTCCAGTGGGACTGCCGGTAGAAGTTATATTTCTATACACGCGTTCGCCGTTAAAAATTTATATAGGAGTCAATTTGCACAATCATTGCATATGTAATGCTCTAGGTAAGAGAGAGCAGAAAGAGAAAAAGAATTAGTTATATATATTTACAATACAATAAATACACTGCAACATAATTCAATATAATAATACAATATAAATTAAAATGTAATATTCATAAGTATTTAAAACTGCCAATATACATAACTTACTGTACGAAGATAAAAATAAAAAACCAACAACTCGGATTATGTTGTAAATTTTCATTTTATTTTAAAATTTATGTTTTTTGCGTATATTACATATATTACATATATTTCAAAAATAAAAGGAAATTCATAATTGGGATTCGAACTCACAACCACCAAGCGTATGAACCAAACACGTAAAGGATTTGCCAAAGAGACGTGACACTAACGGATTTCAAAATTGACAGTTCTCGGTAAAACAGTGATTATTTTGAAATACAAAAGCCTAAAATAATTATAAACGTTTAATTTTAAATAATACAAAACATATCACATAAATAATAATATTAATACATATTATATTACATATAAGATTATATATATATATATATATATATATATATATATATATATATATATGTATATAATATTATATATATAATATTAAATATATATACAAAAGGAACATTTTTATTATCTAGAGAGGAAGAAAGAGAAAATATATCTTCTGTCTCTCTCTTACTCATTATCTTACATATGTAATGGTTTCACAGATTCTCTCTCATAAATAATAATATTAATACATATTATGTTACATATAAGATTATATATATATATATATATATATATATATATATATATATATATATATTATATATATATATAATCTTATATATATATATATATATATATATATATATGTATATAATATTATATATATAATATTAAATATATATACAGAAGGAACATTTTTATTATCTAGAGAGGAAGAAAGAGAAAATATATCTTCTGTCTCTCTCTTACTCATCATCTTACATATGTAATGGTTTCACAGATTCACTCTCATGCAAATTTTCAACGCCGACCGTGCGTATAGAAGTATAACTTCAAAAATATTAACAATTCAGTAATAAGCACACATAAAATTTCATTAACCTACATATAATAATACCACGCCATAAGAAGTATTCACTTCTGTCGGCACTCCTCCAGTAGCTCACCCTTTTTTTATAAGCAAAGATATTATTTATTTATCAGTTATCAGCAAAATTGTTGTTAGGTTTTAAATATACGTATAATTTAACTAGTATTTTTGCTGGCAAGGATTTTTTAATGAGGGTTAAAAATTTTTACCGTATTTAAATCAACAGATTTACTAAAAAATTTTTAAAGTGTAATTATTATTAAATTGTTTGTTTTTTTTTTCAATTCTTTAGCGGCAACTAAATAATAACAATAATAACGATAATTAGAATTTTAATACCACTTTTTAAATTAGTTATGGGACGAGAAAGATAGAGAAAAAATAAAACTTACCGATTTGCCGCATAGTTTATAAAATGCTCCATCTTCTTCTAGAGAAGGTTCGGAATATGGTTCGATACATGAACTTAACTTAGAAGACATCTTTCTTAACAAACGTCAAAAACTTTTTAAAATGTGTGTTCTTTGCTTTTCGGCATAGGCAACAAAACTAAACTCTGGTACAGTAGCCGACTGTACAATTGATATTTGTTTATTAAACAATGGATTTCTATGCCATAGAAACAGAACATTTCACGGATAAAATTGAGATACTAAATAGGAAAAGTAAGTTGAAGTATCATAAAGATCGCATCTACATAAATAATGATCTGACAGCAAAAGAAAAAGAAATACAGAAAGAAATAGTTAAAATAGCGAAGGAAGAAAAAAGTAAAGGAAAACAGACAAAAATAGGCTATAAGAAGTTGTTCGTGAATTTGAAAGAATGGATATGGCATAAAGAAAAACAACAACTAAAAGAAAATACCAAAGAAGCATTGCCAAAAAACTAGTAGAAGAAAAACAACCGGGGATATATGATACGGAAACGGCAAGGCAAAGGAATACGACCATGGAAAACGGAAAAATAAATACAAAAGAAAGGCAACAATCCAAGGATATAATAAAAATTGGGACTTGGAATGTGAGAGGTACTTATGAGCAGGGAGCTTTAAGAAACTTAGACCAAATTATGGAAAAATATACAATAGATATCCTTGCCCTGCAAGAAACGAAACAACTAACTGGGAAATAAAATAATAAAAATAAGAAAGAACACACTATTGAAGAGAGGGGGGACTAAGAGATATATTGGAGTGTCATTCATGGTGTCGGAGAAAGTAAACAAAGCAGTTGTAAATTTTCAACCAATATCAGACAGAATATGTTACTTTAGAGTAAGAAGAAAGTATAGAAAGATAAGTATCATTAATGTACGTGCGCCAACTGAAGATAAAGACGTAGAAACCAAAACAGAGTTCTACGAAAAGCTAAGCACCCTAATAGGGAATATACAGAAATACGATATAAAAATAATCATTGGCGACATGAATGCGAAAGCTGGAAAAGAAGAAATATGTAGAAGAATAACAGAGGGACGAAGTTTACATAAGGAAGGAATCAAATTAAAACGGGAAAAAGTTAATAGAATTTTCTACAGAGAACAAAATGAAGATAGCTAGCACAAGGTTTGATCACAAAGACATTCATAAGGTAACATGGACTTCTCCCGATGGAAAAATAAAAAATCAGAGATCATGCCCTATGTAATTGAAAGCAAACATGATAAGGCAATAATCGATTGCAGGAGTTACAGAGGGGCAGATACCAACAGTGAACATACACTAGTAAAACTAAAACAAGAACTACCAATAATACCAAAACCTGTTAGAGATAGATTAAATTACCAATTAGAGCGCCTTCAAGAGAAGCAGGTTGTAAACAGATTAGAGGAAAAAATAAATAAAAAACTAATATTGTTCTGAAGCTATTTTCTTGTAGCATTTTAAATTAATTTATATTTAAATGGGAATAAGCCACAATTAAAGGTTAAAATACGTTTATTGACGTTTCAATTTCCACTTCGGAAATCGTTCTCAAAATACAAACATTAGTAAATTAAACAAATTTTGTTTTTTGTTACTTAGTGAAAAATTCTTCTAATAATTTAATTTTATCTGACTCATCTATATTGACAATTCAGACATACCTTATACATTTTAAAGTAGACAACTTTAAAGTCGTCTACTTTAAAATGATATTGCCAATATTGTTGAGTTGCGTTCCTGGGACGACTTTACTTATAAGATAGTTCATTCGATTACATGAAATCAACTTTAACTTGAGAATATCCGTCAGAAAAGATCATAACATGTAATTCGTCTTTAAAAAGACAAATACATGCCATGATGACAGTAAAATTCTCCTGTTAGTGATTCCATAGTAAATTATGAGGGAAAAACCAGGAAAAAAACCTCATAATACTATCCCGACATGGTAAGTATTTGATCGTGCATTTAGTTTACCTTCAATAAACACCAAATTCCGATTTTATATGTTTGTTATTTAAAAAAATAAATGATGTATTCTCCATATGTTACTGACTTACCAATTCTGGTATTTTCCTTTTAATAACTTCCTCTTTCAATATGGGTAACCAGATCCTACTACATTCTGCCGAGGAATTCGCGACACAATTGGTCTCATTTAGCATAATTAGAGCCGCTTCTTTGATTTTTCTCTTTTTTAATAGTCCTAAAAGAAACGGATGGTAAAAATTTGTTTAATTTACTAATGTTTGTATTTTGAGAACGATTTCCGAAGTGGAAATTGAAACGTCAATAAACGTATTTTAACCTTTAATTGTGGCTTATTCCCATTTAAATATAAATTAAATAAAAAACTAGAGAATGCAGTCAAACCGGATATAGATGAAGAGTGGCAGACCATACAGACAGCCATGTCGGAAGCAGCGGAAAAGTATATAGGAAGAGAGCATATAAAAAGAAGACAAGACTTTTTCGATGAAGAATGTAGGAATGTTTTGGCAAGAAGAAACAGGGCAAAATTACAAAGAGATAATGAAAATACCCAAAATGTGATCGAAAACTATGTGACAAGAAGAAGGGAAGTGAAAAGAATTTGCAGAAAAAAGAAAAGAGAAGAGCTAGAAAAGCAATTGAAAAACATAGAAGAAGCTTACATAAACAAAGAGGTAAAGAATTTCTACCAGGAAGTTAAGAAATCCAGAGACACTACAAAGAATAATCCACAGTATTGCAGAAACTAAGAAGGCATACTTCTAGGTGAAACAACAGAAAAATTAAACAGATGGGCGGAATATTTCGAAGACCTATTAAATATAGACCAACAAGAGGAACTTGAGGGAAATGAGAATTGGCAAGAAGATGAAGAAGGGACGTGCGAGGAACCAACTCTTAATGAAGTCAAAGAAATAATAAGAGACCTAAAAAATAACAAAAGTGCAGGACAAAGTGGTATCCCAGCTGAGATTTTTAAGGAAGGTGGCGAAAGATTGAAGGAAAGGATATTTCACTTAACACAAATAATTTGGCAAAAGGAAGAAATGCCGAAACAATGGAATAGTGCTCTTATTTGCCCTATCTATAAAAAAGATACTTCCAAAAATTACTAGGAAAAGATTAATAAAATATGATAACAAAGTGATTGGAGAATACCAACTTGAAGAACAACTATGATCAAATAAGTATGTTAAAATTAATACGAACAAAACGAACTACGAACAAAACTTAGGATTACATATGCTATTTATCGATTTTAAACAAGCATATGACACCCTAAATCGAAAGATGCTATATGAGGGGGGGGGGGTCATGAGAACATTAGAAATACCAGAAAAGCTTATAAGGCTAGAGAGAATGATAATGAGGATGTATGGAAAACCAGTAATTACGGCAAAAATACGAGCCCAAAGAAGAAATGGTTGGAAGCAGTAAAGCAAGACTTGTCAGAAATAGGCGTGAGAAATTGGAGAGAGAAAGCAAGGGACCGAAAAAAATGAAGGGAAATAGCCAAGTTTTTAGAAGCCAGGGGCCTACAAGGCCTGCAGCGCTGTTATGTATATAAACAATGGAAATAAGTTATGCATTTCCTAGTAGTTAAGCCTTAAGTTTCGAACAGGTACATTTTCCTAAAAATCTATTATAAACAAAACATTGATATTTTATTATGGGTTGTAGCATACAGTTTAAAAAAGGCACAAATATGCGGAGTTTACGAACAAATGCAGTGTGTAAAAAGCACCTAGAACAGACAAAAATACGTTTTGTCTATAATCCCAGCTTCAGTACATCTACGTATAGATTTGCTAAATAAGAAATTTCCTTATGTTCACATTAATGTACACTTTATAACAAATGTACCAGATATATTTATAATGTTAAGGTTGAAATAGTATTGCCAACTAATATATAGGCTGCTGTCTTGAATTGAAAACGTATCGCTCGCATCTTTTCCTTCAGATGAAAATAAAAGTCAATTTATCTCTAGACAAGAGACACTTAATCTTGTAGTCATTCAAGAAATAAAAAAACTATTCAGAATCTTAATACAATTCATCTCCAATCTCCATACACACACATGTGACATTGGTTTAATCCTTCTTGTATAGAGATGTTGTATTTTGAGTTCAATAAACTTTGAATACACAAATAAATTGCATAAACTTAAGTGTAGTAGTAACCGTTATCTACAAAAGTAAAATGCTCCTCCTTTATTTGTCCTTAAAATATCGTGAGTTTTTAGATAAAGAGTGCTATAAATACTCATTTATACGAACTTCGTATGAAAAGAAAGCGTTATACAGGGTGTGAGCAAGGTCACAATAAAATTTTATAGTCGCATTAGTCATCGTTTATATTTTTTTATCTGATTTGGCTTTTCTCATACACTGAATATTACTTACTTAATTAACAATGAGGATATGTTATCTAAAAATATAAATGTAACAAGTTATAAAAAATAATGAACACGTTGATCCCCACGTGCTAACGATGGTCACTTCTGTTGTAGTTCATAGGATTATATGTGGCTACCGGTGAGCACAGGGCAACTTAGATTTCAAGACAAAATACAGATACAGATGATATTTAATTATATTGACTTTGGGTGCTGATTGTTTGGTTCCAGGACGTTAAAAAAATACTTGCACCGAGCACGTTCTTCAGTCATGCATGTTTTCTACAACCTGCAAAATAAATTTGTAAACAAGTTTTAATGCAAAAAGTGACTAGAAAAAGTAATATGTTTTATTATGTTTATCAAAGAATTGTAAGCAAATAGGCACATTACAAAATTCACAAATCATATAATTTTTTTTGCATGTTTTCTGGCATAGCTACTGTTGTGATAAGTGATTATTTTATTCTCTGTTTGCATATATCCCTGATTAATGTTTTAATCTTTTTTTGGCCTGGAACTTCTTTCAGTGCATCATATATCTTTGACCGTGGTGAGAAAGCACATAAGTCATTTTGCCTAGTTTTGCAGTAGAAGCGATTTAATATTCACCGGTTACCTCTAAATCCGTTTTATAGCCCAAAATTACGTGTTACTTACTTTATTTGGTTTTAACTGTTGTTTTTATAATTATCTATATAAATGTCTTATACTAATATAGACTATTCTCCAAATTTTCCACCACCCATGAAATAAAAAATATGTCAAAAATGAAATTCGTGACTTATGTCATTTGAACCCAAGTGTGTCCATGACTTATGTGTTATTGCACTTACAGAAAATGGTTATGAAAATAATATTATTAAACAAAGTATTTTTTATTTGTTATAAAAAAGGAAGTTTGATAAAAAAATAAACCTAAAAAAAAAGAATGATTGATGAATGATGAAAAAGAAAAAGAATTAAACATAATAACTATTTAATCAATATCTCCGTCGATACCTGAATAGTCCAGCAACGCTGTTTCGATTGATAAAAGATTTTCATAGAACCCATGAAAAGTTGTAGGGATTAAGGGAAGCAAATCAAGAAGATCCTTCTTTTTTTATTTATTTATTGGCACATCCGCCTTATATTTCAACGGGGGAACTAAATTTCCGAACCCATTTCGTCTAATAAAAGAAATATCCTTAAATGGCTTCTCTGTATTTAAGGATTTTTTGAAAAATATTTTCTCATTATCCCATTTTATATAAGTTAGCCATTGCACGTCATGCCAGCGAAAAGATACGACACAAAGTTTTGGTATGATTTCTTGTACAGGGAATACATTGCTTCTAGGGTCAAATGTGATGGTAGAAACCTTTTATTTGTTTGGAACGCGTGAGTAGTGGCTTTCGTAACTCAGGAAACTCAAAATATGCTTACCGAGTTCTTCTAATTTTCTTCAGACCACTTGTTTGGTGGAATATTCTTTCATTGGGCAGAATCAGTCTTTGTGTCAGCAGGTTATACTCTTTTTATTACAACGATAACTTTTATGAAATTGTCTGTTTCATTGAAAGTTACAAGAAAGCATTTACGGCAAACAGAAATATGGCTACCATTTATTCATAAAAAATATTTGTAGGTTTTGAGGAGAAATTTTTCTTTGTCTGGATCGTCTGTATGAGGCCTCTGCGATTTTTTGTCATGTTTGGTGAAAAGACTGGCTATATAAGCTACTCTCTTGTCGTAACTGCCCAAACTCCAATATTCAGGAAAAAATTCTTTCAGCTGATTTTCAGTGATTTTTGTTTTGCACGTTGCTGGGTATAGTGGCAGAGGTTGAAATGGTCTTTCTGGAATTATTTTACCATTTTTTGTAATATACGACTTCCCGAATTACTTTTTTTTCGTAATTCTCTAGCTTTTCTTGTGTCCGGTGGTTTTTGCAGCTGTTGACGTGATTTTTACGCTCTAAGTAAAATTGCTTGTAGTATTATTATTTTGTCATCAAAACAGAATTGCTTTTAGGAATGTATCTGCTATCAACTCATCATTAACAGACACTTTAAACAAAAAACTTCTGGACATGTGTTATTCGCAATATCAAACCAAACTGAACTGTTTTAGGCTAAATTATTTTCTGCATGTAATGTTTCATTAGCGCCTAGTAACATAAGTCACCGACGGGACGACAAGAGACAGCAAGTTCCAACTGGCTCCCTTCACATAAGTCGACTTAAGTGTTTATTCACAAACTCAAGTCGGTATTTTCTCAGTATGGTTATTATGCACACTTCGCAATATCAGCTGTAAAAATGCATAGTAGACTAAAGTGCTTAGAGCCGATGATAGTATTACAAATCACCTACACATTTTTATAAAAAAAAAAAAATCGGAAAATTTGACTTATGTGCTTACTCACCTCAGTCACAGATATGTTCTGTTGACTTACCTTGATGTAGATGACCGAAGCACCACATCGTTGGTTTCCATATAGTCCAGAGAAATAAGGTAAAAAAGTAACCTGTTGTGGACGTCCCAGCCAGGTATCTGAAAATTTTTTTGAGTTTTGTGGTCCTCGATAACACAAATGTTGCCTGCAATGTGTTCGGTGGACTTTATAAATTACTAACAATTTAAGGCCAAAAATGCACTATTTTAAGAACTTTCGTTGTCCAGTAAACAGCATTTTAAACAGGGCACAAAACTTCCATAATTTTATAAATATTAAAATATCTGATATATATGATATATCCGATATATATATATATATATATATATATATATATATATATATATATATATATATATATATATATATATATATATATATTTATATTGTTATGATGTGTTTTTTGTTTGAATGATGAGCAATGAGTATTTTTAATAATATAATATATAGGGTTTTTATCGCGGTTCTCAAAGAATTAGCTTGTAAGTACTTTTTTAAATTATCTTTATTATAACTATTATGAAACACACATATATATATCTAACCTAGCCAATGTAAATTTAAAATAAACTATCTTTAAATTGATGTTCTTATAAAACTAATTAAATTCTATAGACAATGTTAAATTTAAACAAACTATCTTCAAAATTGAAATTGTTATGACACTAACTAAATTATATTAACAAAATTTTGTACCTTTCTTTCACTGAATGCCTAAATGAACTGTTTTCCACTATATATATTCTAATCACCACTGAATGTCTTCGTACTTCGGTTATCCTTGTTTTTGTGAAATTACTTTTTTCAATTATCAGCTTCTACCAATTTAAGATATAGTTTTCTTCACCAGCATTTATACACCATCAAGCAAACCAGCAAACACCATTTATATTTATTCTTCTTTTCAATATACCAATATCCAATTATTATAAGTTGATTTATACTAATCTCCAATCATAATATAATTTTAATTCCTTCCAATGTCCATCCAATATTCTTCTAATATACTTTTATAATCTTCAATAATTATTTGTGTATAATTATAAATGTGCATTAAATATATGCATAATTTTTAATCTTCATTTAACTCACTATATTAAACAATTGGACTATCTCCAACTAACTTTCATATTTCTTATTAAACTGCTTGACTGACTTACTAAAACTGTGAACAATTGACTTCACTAATTAATTGTGTCTATCTTCTACTAACTTTCATAATAAACTGGCCTGACTTCTGACTAAAAACTGCCCTTTGAATCCAAATCACGGGTATTTATATCTTTTTGGATCCTCTAGAATCATCTGGTAAGAGATCATGTTCCATTCAGTTCTATTTCTTCGATATGGATGTTCTCGAAAAAAAATATCTGTTCCATCCACCGACATAATCATTATTCCAGAATGTTCGACCGTAAACAATGGTCACACTCTGCACTCTGGAGAATTCGTTAATGTTCCATTGATAATTTTGTTGACATTTAGGCTTTTCAGATCAGAATAAACATTCAAATTAGTAACTAACACTCTAATTTAATAAAATACACATTTCAAACAATATATTATTATAACCCCACTTTATATTCCCAATAATTCTAAAATGTCACTTGGAGAGTATAGTTGGTTGCCTAGGCACATGGCTCACTTAAATATATTTACAACATTAAAATACAACTTTTTACAATTATTATATGCTAATTTCTTAAAAATGCCCTCACATAAATATATTTTTTTTAAATTCTCTAGTATATAACTTCTTAAAATAATCAAATACTTTTTTATATCTAATATTATGTAGTATATAACTTATAAATTATTTTCTATAAACCCCAATCGTCACAATATATATATATATATATATATATATATATATATATATATATATATATATATATATATATATATGTATGTATATATATCAGATATATATCCAAAATGTAATATTTATACGATATTTATAAGATATTTTGGAAAACAAACAGTTCCTCGAATCCCGATTACATTAATCACCGATTAATGTTCATAATGAGCCAATGAGGAATCGATAAATAAACTACGGTTAGTTTTTAGGAACTCTCATTGGTTTGTTTTGAATTTTAATCAGTTATTAATTTAATAGACATTTGAGAACCTGTCCATAAGTATATTTTATATAATTTAAATTTACAATATACATATGTATGTAACAAAAACAAAATTTTTAATCAATGTAATTGAGTAATTAATGTAATTAATGTAAATGAGAGTCAGTCGACTTCAAGCATCGGCAAGAAGCGTTATACATGACTTGACAATGGCAAGTGTGACCTTGCCCAAACGTCGTCAAAATAATGGTTCTTCTCAAAACCAAAATTATTAAGCCAAACCCGGAAACCCACAGAAAGCATATGTATATATATATATATATATATATATATATATATATATATATATACTTATACATATATATATATATATATATATATATATATTATATATATATATACTTATACATATATATATATATATATATATATATATATTGGAACAAGGAGCACAATTTCACAAACATACTTAAACAGGTATGAGAGTTTTGTTGGTCAAAATTTGGAGAAGATATGTAGCTCTGTAAAGATGGAAGTGAAGCAAAAGCTTAACTCAGGAACCATGAACATTAAACGTTTAGTTTTTTTTAATACACCTTATCGTGCAGCAGGTCAATCGACAATGACACACGTAACAAATGAAAGAATAAGACAAATCCTGGACACCATCATCAAAAAAATATAGCAAAAACAGCTCATGAATCATAACAATAGATCAATGGATGTTAGTGTACCAGTTCTCTGTGTAAAAGCGTGTCCACTATGCAAAAAAAGATCATACATTCATAGTAAATTGCATAGCTACCTTAAAATTGACATGGGCAGAAAACTTAATCAGTCTGACAGAGTATCATATCCATGAATGGAGTACTTGAGATACAGGAAAATGGTGATAATGAAGTCCATCTTTCATCATTTTGTTAGAATGGTAGGGCTTGCGAATTTACATTTAAATCTTTCTCTAGCAATGTAACATCTTCCAATTTGTTCACTTCTCTGATCCATTTGTTTCTTTTTCGATCTGCAAATCTTATATACATTTACGATTTAATAATTTTATAATTAATATTTACTTTTGTAATCGCTCCGACTTGCGAAATATAAAGTGGAAACAGGTATACGAGAAGTATGCATTAAATATTCTCGTTTTAGGGGTATGTGGGTATCTTTTGTTTTTTAGTATGAAGTTTATTTAGGCCATTCCTACCTAAGAGTTTATCGGGGGAATCTTATTCGTCTTTTTATTTCTGCTGTCTGATGTAATCTTAACAATTTCTTTGCATTGTTATGTTTTATAAGTTACACTTTGTTATACTTTCTTCTAGTTTCTAGCTGTGGCATTGCTACATATGTGTTCTACTATATAATCTATAGTCAATTCGGTTATCTTGTAAAGGAGCGAGTTAACGCAAAACGTTTACTAATTGTCACGTAAAAATTCTATAAAATTAAAGGAATACTATATTAAAAGAATCATCAATTTGTTTTAGAAATTTTGCCAGAGCTGATTATAAAAATGGTACGCTATGCTGTTACTATTAACGAACATGCACTTGTTAAAAATAAAATCTTAATCATTATTACCTAATAAGGATGTGAACACATTTTGAAAGGATATGAATGTCAGCAAGAAATTGAACTGTTAACAAATTAAATTATAGCTTAAAGATCTTACAGACAAGATTTCATTTACTATAAATGAACATTACTCAAATAGAAGTAGTATATGTATATATTTTAATAAACTTTTTTCGGAAGACGTGTCCATCAGACAACTATCTTCATTATTTTTAAAAGAATCCATATTATATGAACTTGGATCCTCGAGAATTTTACACAACTTATCATGAAATCTAATATATAATCCTGTGGTAAATAGTGAAGATAATGTGGTATCAAAGCATATTGTGGAATTTCAAAATAATATTAAAGTTGATTTGTCGTGAAAATATAAGTTAAAATTAAGCTATAACTTAAAATTTGCTTGATTTGCGACCTAGTTAGACAAAAAAAATGTGCTAAATTACACTTTAAACTTTAAATTTCAGTATCTTATTTTGTACCTTTATTATTTTATTATTTTCAATGCGTTTGTTTTATAGATTATCGCAAAGCGTTCGATAGGGTCAAATGGCAACACTTATGACAGATACTAAAAGAAGTAGGCGTACCACAACACTTAATTTCGCTTATAACTGAACCATAAGAACACACTAAGTGCTTGACAGCTTGACACACTCTCAAACGAATTCCATCCAGAACAAGGTGTCAGACAAGGGTATATATATTTTCTCCACAAGGAAGGCCTGAAGTCCTGAAGGACGGGAAAACGGCATCTTAATGGGGCAAAGGTCAGACGACACAGCACTTTTCGCAAATAGTCAAGAAGAGTTAATTAATCTCATACGACTGGTTGAAAATGAAAGTCAAATATTTAGTCTGCAGTTAAACATATCAAAGACAAAGATCATGATAGTGGATAGACTACGTAACAATCATACACACATAATCACGATTGACTGGTTTGAGGTTGTGACCTCATATTTATATCTGGGATAATTGATCACAAACAAAGGGTCACTACAGGAAAAAATAAAACGTAGATGTGATCTAGCAAAAGTTGCCGTAGGAAAAATGGCCAAAATATGGAAGGACTTCTCAAATTTCATGAACTCTAAAAATGAGGTTGATCAACTTCTTAATGTTCCCAATACTGACATCCGGATTTGAATCTTGGATCCTACAACAAACGTAAAGAAGAAAGATATACCCCACTGAAATGTTCTATTAAAGAATGTTACGAATTTCGTGGACGACAGGACAAACAGTTCAATTTTAAATGAGCTAAAAGTCAACAAACGGCTATCCAGCAAAGTCCATCTCCAGCAATTAAAATACTTTGGACATGATATGAGAGCAGGCATAGAAAAAAATGGAAACACTTATTATCCAAGGAACATTAGAAGGCCGAAGATCACGAGAAAGATCTCCAACAAGATGGATCGATCAAATTACCTACAGGAATATGCAAACTACGTATGCACGAGTTAAAAGAAATGACCAGAGACAGAGATCTTTGGAAACCGACAATACACGACATCACGATGACCCTCCGGGGATCAGGATTGAAGAGAAGGAGAGAGATAGAAAGAGATAAAGAGAGAGATAGAAAGAGATAGAGAGAGGGAGGGAGAGATTTTCAATCGGCACATGAATAAGACTGACAGAAAGTGTGAATTGCAAATTCTGTCATGTTGATGATAAGATGGTGGAATGTTCTGTGCAACTCCCCAGGGTTGGATAGTATAATGCTTCATACATTTGAGCATTATTGACTCGAGTCCTACGCCTTGTACAAGTGGCACCCGTTAGCTGTCACTAAGACTTTCTTAAAATGGCTTGGCTAAAGGGACAAGTTAAACCTAGGGTTGAGCCACAATATACCTCATAAGTCGAGTTAAGCATTGAGCTACCCGCTCATATTAAATCTAACACTTTAAAAGTAAACCACAAATTATCTTGATTTAAAAAATGGAAAAAACTTACTTTAAAAATTGTATTAACAAGGTAAATAATGTCCTTTTACACTGTTACACGTACCACTTACCACTATCCACTTAAATAAATGTGTGCAAATTAAGACACTTTACACTGGTAATGCAATGTCGAATAATACTAGTGACACATTCTGATATCTCGATTTTTTATTTTCAATTCTCTCTTTATATACAAATTAATCGTATTACCTGAATTATAGGTATATTCTCTAATAAGATAGGCTTTTAAAATAATTGCAAAGTAAATATCAGTCAACTGTTATCAAATTAACAAAAATAAATAGCAAGAAACGGTATACTCAAGATTTAATGAAACAGTGGTGAAAGTCCGGATGCTAGAGAAAATAGAGGAATAGTACAAAAAACATTCAGTATCCACAAACGAATTAAGGAAATAACAGCAAATCCCAACATATTAAAAACTTGTAAATCAAAATAATGGGACAGTCCTGTATACAAAAGAATAACAAGAAGTATGGATAAACTATATTTGATGACAAAGATTTTTCTTCTTTCCAACATTTGACAGCAACGGTAAAGAAAGCCAAGTTTAACGATTTTAAAAAGATTTAAAAAAAAGCAGATGTCATTTATCTAGAATTCCTTTTGTTTACCTATTTATACTGGCATTATTGCTGCGATATGAATAGTTCTTCTATAAATTTTCTCTGCTGATTTTTTTTCGCTAATGTTCTAGATTCCATTGCTAAATCTTAATAATGTAATTAATTGCCGTCCATTTTCATATGAAGATTAAGGTAACTACTATTTCAGTGCCATTATAAAACCTCAATAAAATATAACAAATTGCTGCTTAAACATCCCGTGCAAGTCACAGAATTGTTTTGACAAATTGGATAATTAAGTAGTAGCGACAAATTTGTGAAAACAACTAAATTATTACGTAACTAACTCATGGACGAGGCAAAATTAATAAGTTATTTTTGTAGTTTTTAGGACAGATCTTTGGACAGTTATTCCAATTAGATTAAGCTAACATAGTTAATGAATCAGTTAATTAACTTTTGTCTCTTAATTCAAATGGTATTAGTGAACTTGTTAATTAATGACGAATAAATTCCCAGAAAAGAATGTTTTTTAGAATTGAGTTTTGTGCGCTTGAATACTTTAACTTCCTCTGCAATACCAGGTGGAAAATTAAAATTGCACATATATACTTAAATGGTACTGCCGTTTGTATCGACTTGACGTAGAATTCGCTGAAAAGTACTATTTATCATGAGAAATCAGGAAAATTGAAAATTTGTATAATTTAAAAAAAATTATAAAAACTCCTTAACACTAATTTAGAACAAAAATATGACTAGCTGCTTGTTACTGAGAGATAGGTCCATATAGATATATTAGAAACCAGTAGGATCTCAGTAGTGCAAATGAAAAAAGAAAAAAACATTTAACTTTAACCAGCGTAAAAACTTTTGAAACGCTCTACGTAAAGACCTACGCCGCACCTCTCACAGATGAACATCGTCGTAACCGTTTGCTCTGATGTAGGGAAAGAATTCTGGTGAACCGGGAATGGAATTAGGTGGTCTTTAATGACGAATCCCGCTTCTGCCTGCGGATATACAATGGTCAGATAAGAGTGTGAAGGCGACGTGGTTAAAGACGTGACCCACAATTTGACGTTCACGACACCGTGAGTATGGGGTAATATTGCTTATGGTAGCAGATCACCACTAATTTTCATCACAGACAATATGATAGCCTGACGCTATATTCAGGAAGTAGTGGAGCCTCATCTAATTCTATTCCTAAACACTATCCAAGACCCCATTTTTCAGCAAGGCAATGCCAGACCACATATTGCCCGACAATCTTTAGCCTTCGTGGATCAACATCACATCCACTATTTACCTTGACCACCACGATCGTCTGTTCTGTCTCGAATTGAACATATCCGGAACATGATAGGTCGCAGGCCCTTGAATTTGCAACGCCCCCACCGACTATAGCAGCTCTTACTTACGAAGTTGCAGTAGCATGGAATGAGATATCCCAACAGGACAACAGGATATCGACCACCTCATCAGAACTATGCGTGTCAATGAGTGTATAAAAAATCGCAGGTCCTTAACACATTACCAGCTTCAAAGATTAATACTATTACAAGAATAAATATATATATATATATATATATATATATATATATATATATATATATATCTTGCGACGTTGATCGATGCCTAATGTCCATGACATTGGATCATTGTTATTCCTTCTATTTGATAATATTTTTCCGGAGTCTTGTATTTTATGTTTTCCTTATTTCTTGACTCCAGAGTATACTGTTCAGACAGCATTTCTATTTCTTAATCGTCTTTCCCTGTTGAATCGAAAACCGTTCCATGGTCACAGGGCATAATTGTATTATTATCTTCTGTGATTTTCGTTTTCTCGGTTTCTATTGGCAGAACTTGGGTTGTACTGTGTTAATTTTCAACCCTCACTTTTTATATTCGTCTCAAAAGTTTCCTTGTCATATTATTGCAGATCATCTTTATCATTCGCTATGGTGACCTCCTTATCAGTAAACTGTAAGGTATATAAACCCATTTCTTTAAGATTTACACCGATATCTCTATATTCAATGCATTCGTAACATATATCTTAAACAAGGTTGGCGAAATACAGCATCCTTGACGTATACTTTTATTAACAAGGAATCTCTGTGATAATCCATTTTCATTTTTAATTTGCGATGTTCCTTCATACCAATTCCGTAACGCTTTTATTCGAGCAACGCTGTTAGTTTTTAGTAATACGTTTCAGAACTTTGTTATACGAACGGTATCATAAGCCTTTTGTAAGTCAACAAACATAAGGTATTTGTGCTTAACTCTTTTTTCTATAAGTTGTTTCAAGTAGAAATATATTGTCCTTACAAGTTCTTTCTTTACGAAAGACGGCTTGTTCTTCTTCCTCTTGTTCTTCGTGCTCCTTCTCAATGAGGTCTATAATTAATCGTCCGTACGCACGGCTGAACAGTTTACACAGTTTATATCCTTTTTTATGAATAGATATAATCATTTTTCTATTTGTTGGGCACGGGAGTGCAATTTAAGTATTGATTTATGCATCTAGTGAGAGCTTCAAAAAGATTGTGTGTTCCACATTTTATCAGTTCAACAGGGATATCTCGTGGTCCTGGAGATCTATATCTTTTTCCAGTTCTGTTATAGATAGCTTTTTGTACTTCTATAACTTTTACCGTTATTTCTTCACTCTCAATGTTTACTTCCGTTGGCGATTGTGTTAAAAATTTATCCCTATTTTTTGTTAATAATTCCTCGTAGTACCTTTCCCATTTTTGTGTTGATATTTAAATTTTGTGCTTTTTCTTACATTATTAAACATATTCAGAGCACAAAATTAATATTTTTAATTATTTGTTTCCCTAGTATTACTCGTCAAATACTTGGGATGTTTGCTGAATGAGGGTTGGGACCCCGAGAATGAAATAAAGAGCAGAGTTGAACAAGCCAGAAATGCTTTTTTGAGGCTTCGTAAGTTTCTGACTGATCGCAAATTGGACTTCAACCTCCGATACAAGATGCTTAAGTGTTACGTGTGGCCTGTTCTCCTGTACGGAATGGAAGCATGGACGTTAAAGGCCAGTTCCATTAACAAACTTGAAGTGTTCGAAATGTGGTGCCTGCGTCGAATGCTCAGAATATCATGGACGGACAGGGTCAGAATGAGGAAGTACTCAGAAGAGCGGGCTTACAGGATAGGGAACTTTTTAATTATGTAAAAAGTAAGAAGACTGCATACTTGGGGCACATTATACGAGGAGAACGATACACTTTTCAGCAACTGATACTCGAAGGGAAAATAGAGGGTAGGAGAGGTCTCGAACGTAAAAAAATGTCATGGCTGCGCAATATTCGACAATGGACAGGAATCCACAGCTATGAAATGCTTCGCAATGCTGCTAAAAACAGAATTATTTAATCCAGAATATTTAACATCTCACCTGACAAGACGATGTACGGTGGACGCCTACGCAGACCATAACTGTTAAAGTTCGTTGATTTTAATTTCTTAAGGAGTTTTAAAAAAGATAAAATTATACAGAGTGTTCCATAAATAATAGTCTTAGCAGTACCTCACGTGAATCATACTGTATATTTATATTTTTGTTCGAACAGCGTACACTTAAATACGTGAAATAAATAAAAAAATAGTTATATTCCATAAGTTGTTTCCACCCCCTATATATGTCTTCTTATAGATGCTACAAAATTCTCTTAAAATCGATGATTATCAGATTCAAAAGCAATCAACATTTTCAATTTAGTGTGTTGACATATTTTAATTATTTCCTTCCGTTGATTATATATCTTGTAATAAGCAATATTTTGAACTGATTGAACCAAAATTAATTTTTTATCTTCCGATTAGAAAATAATTTTATCAATAGATCTGATTAACAATGTTGTCAAAGTACATAGTGGACCGAACGCCTTCCTTTATTATATGCATATCTAGTTTATGGTGTTATTATATTTAGAATTTTTAGTATTTCACATTGAGTAAAATTTTCTTATCCCGTTTTTCTGCTTCTCGGGCACTTAAATAATTGGTTAAGTATTTTTAAATCTTAAATATGTTACACATAGGTGATATATAAAATTATAAATCAGATGTAAGCTGAAAATGGATAACCAAATGATATAATATATGATTGAGTGGAACTCACATTAAACCACTTCCTTAAATGTGTAAGCTAAACTATTTTCCTTCCTTCAATACTGCAATTGCCCTTTATTTCTCCAGTAGTTGCCCAGGTATTATTTATACACATATTATTTCCTGTTCTTTGTTGAGTTTTCGCAACACATCTTCATTTGTAATACGGTCTATCCATGATATACGTAACGTTCTACGATAGCACATCTTGCGAACACTTATAATTTATATACGTCTGATTTTTCAACGTCCATTCTTCAACACCATACATACAATAATGGGGAGAATATATCGCTTGTTTTTAATTCCAATGTTATAAGTAACTTTTTTATTTTCAAGAAGATGGCTTGTACGGCAATGACTCCATAAGGCTCTATACGGCATCTTATCTCTTTCGCTGGCTCTACGTACATATTTTGTTAACCATGCGACAATTATATTGTCTACTGCATCTTATGTGGTCCTAATTTTTCTATTCATTTATTTCTAGATGTAGTTTTTTACAGATCCGGTTCTGAATAACTTTTAAAAAAGTGTTTAGTACGTAATTCATTAGGAGAATCGTTCGATATTCTGAGTATTCTTTAGCAGTGTTCATATATCGATATTGGAATAAACGTTGATATCAGCCACTATTTAGGTATTATGTTCTTCGCATATATATTAGGCGAGCTTTTACCCCTACAAAGACGCTTAGAAACAGAATATACCGACTAATTTTTTTTTTGCATTCCTAGTTCCTACCGCACGAAACCTTTTTATTCGATTCTACATATTTATTCAAATTCGGTCGGAAATTGTTATTAACAAATACTTATAACAAAACAACAGGTGTATCTCATCGAAATAAATACCTTTTCTCTCTTGGTAATTTTCCGAAAAACTCTTCCTGTTCGAGTTATTTTTTGTTGAAAAAATGCCTTAATTACTGTTTTTTGCGATTTTTTTTAAACTAATAAATGAATAGCAATTCTACAAAAAGCTTTGTAATCTTTAAACCTTCACGTATCACGGATAAGAGGTTTCTATCTTGCTAAATACTTACATAGTTTTAAATTTAAACAAAGATTTCTACGCGCCGCGCGACTCTCACTCTACAGCCGTACACGCTTAGTGACAGATTTTTTGAAATGCATATTCGAAATATGTGGTTCCATGTTTTCACCAAGATAGAATCTATTTATCTTTGTCAAAATATTCTTACTTGTACTGGTAGGTTTAAAGATTATAAATATTTTTACAGAATTGCAATTCATGTAGTAGCTTTTTAGAAAAAAAAAATCCCAAAAATCAGTGATTAGGAAATTGCTTTTTTGTTATAATTTATTTGTTAATAACAATTTCCGACCCAATTTGAATTTGAATAAATATGTAGAATCGAATAAAAAGGTTTCGTGCGGTAGAAATGCAAAAAAAATTCGCCTATATATGCTTCTAAAGTTGGACTAATGTATCTAGTGAATCATCATTAATTAGCTTTATCAACTCCATAGGTAGTTCGTCGAGCCCTACATATTTTCTTACTTTAGTTTATTATATTACAGAAGCAACCGACTATAAAATTTCTGGTCCCCCGTGTATGATCTCGTTACGAGATTATCATCGAATAATTGCAAAATGTATTTTACCCCATGTTTTTATATTTTATTTGGTATTAGTTTCCCAATATCATTTATGGTAGTGGTACTTATCTCTTTCACTTTTCTGTATATTTTAAAGCTATCGTATTTTTTCTCATATGCCTGCATTTCCTTTCAATGCTCTTTCACCCATTCATTTTTCTAGCTGCTTCTTCATTTTGTTTTTTATTTCCTTATTTTTTGTTTTTACTTATTCGTAGCTTGATTTTTATATTCCCTTCTCATCACCATGGAAACTATTTCATCTGTTTCACAGTTTTAGTTTGTTTTAAAATTTCTCTGGTCACATATTAAATAGCCAGTTAATTTTTGTCTCACTGTTTCTCACTGTATCTCCATCAGATGTTCATGTATGTAATCTTCGTTTTGGTAATCTCAACCATCTGTTTGTTACAACTAAATTTTCATTTTGACAAAATTTAATTGATCTGTCTTCTCTCTCATTACCTTCGCCAAGGCTATATTCTCTTACAGAAAACAATTTATGTAATTCTATGTAAATAAGACAGAGTATTATGACGCATATTTTATATTGTAGAGTTTGCTGCCTTTATAAATCGAATTTCAGAAATTTGTTTTTGCAAGATTAGAAGAGTTTTAGAGAACAAATAAGTAATACCATTCGATTACCGAGTTGTAATAAACATACAAAGTAAGGCGCAATAAAAAAGATTATGAGCAAAGTTTTATAAAGCTGCAGTGGACCGATTATCACCTATACTTACATAGATTCAAGACCCGATACCAAAAAAAACGAGATGATTGATGAAAACAATGTATTAAATCATTAATGAAGGCCACATAATAGACTTCTCAGGCTAAGATAATAGAGAACGTAAACAAATGGCTGAAAAAGATAGGAAAACAAGAGAAGGTAGAGTGATAACCTGAACATGAAAGAAGAAGAAAAACTACATGTATTTCACAACTAAGTCTATAACTGCGAGAGGGAAATATTTTGACTATCTTACGTATGGGTTTCTATCAATGCTGTTATCTAAAACACAAATAAATATTCTATAATAGAAAGTAATTTATACTCATAAATCCATATTTTGTTACAGGCTTCCATGGACTTACCTCCAGACAAAGCAAAACTACTCAAAAGCTACGACTACGATAAAAAATGGGACATTATCTGTGATCAGGTAAGCACTTTTTATAGAAATTATTTAAGTATAATTAAATTAATGCCTTGGAATTAGACAAAGTTATTCTAAGTCATCGAGAAAAATCATGATTAGAGTCCGTTGTGGAATTTAACTTAAATTACACCGGTTGGCAATCCAACCCTTTCACAAATTATAAATGTAAATTGAGTGAAGATATTTTAAGCACTTATTAATTTTTTTAAGCCAACCTTTATCCAATTTTTAGTATTTCAAGATTTTTGATCTGCCTCTAATTTTCTAAACTATAAAATTAAAATTAATAAAATTTATCGGTAACTGAACTAAGGGATCTGTCCTAGTTTTTATGATGATTTAGTAGCGACATTATTAATGTCGAATAGGCACCATTATTGATCCACCAAATGACATCAATATTATTTGATGTCATTTGATTTCATTTATAAATGGCGCCTTTCTGAAATCTCTAGTGATTATGTTACTAAAACATAAAAAATATGTACAGATAATTTAGTTCAGTTAAATAAAAATCTGTTACTTCAAAAGGAGGGGAGACTTTAACAAGTTTAACTCTTGACAATATTTCGTTAAGGCAATGTTTATACTATATTATTTTAGAATAATTTATTGTATATAACAGTAATTGAATCGATAAATTTATTTACAAAGTTACCACGAAGAAAAGGGGATATATGAATTAAAGAAGGACTAAAATTTAGTATATCTTACAAATACATTTTAAAATACATGTAGTTTAAAAACATGTAGTTTTAAATTTTGGTTTTGACGATAAATCAGTAGCTACGGCAACACTGCGTACTCGTACAACTGTAGCGCGAAACTAGTAGTCTTTCCGCCGAGAATACACATACCTTGAAACTGGTGTCACGCGAACGCTTCGACATGAGCGGAGGGGTATTGGGTTTTCGGGCGCGCGGTGCGCATCAGTCTCGCGTTGCTTGTTTAGGTGTAACTTTGCCTCGTTGTATTGCTCTTAAAAATGAATCAGGAAGAATGTCTTCGTCTTATCGAGCTCTACCGAAAAAACCGATTATTGTGGGATGCCAGAGACAAAGGGTATTTTAAAAAGCACAGAAGAGATCTTGCATGGAGGGAAATGAGTATTATAATGGGACAATCGGTCAATACGCTAAAAACTAAAATGAGAACTCTAATGGGATCGTTTAGGAGTGAAAAATCGAGAGAAAGAAAGAAAAAACTCACTGGGGCAGGTATGTAGAATATTTTTTTAGTTAAAAGTTTGCAAACTAATTTTTTATGTTGACTTAAAAAAATTAGGTACTAGTAATAATCAAAATGTAAGACGTAATTTTACTATTTTTTTTTATTTTGCTGCAGTTGGTGAAGATTATGAACCAAAGTGGTTTGCTTTCAAAAGTTTTGAATTCTTATCCGATAAAGACTACCCCGAGCCAAATCAATACACCAGATCAAAGACCGAGGTAAGTATTTAATTGATATTAAGTAACAGTTACACAACAGGTCATTTAAAACAAAATTTATTTTATTATATTACTATTCGATTTAGAACTACAAGTGCGGGGTGGTATAAATTTCGCAAACAATTTTTTCAGAAAAAAACCAACTTTGCTTAACAATTCAATTTTTAGAGCATAATTATTGTGTATTTAGTCTAATCTGTTATATTCAAAAACACTTTGTAGCAGATCTTGAGTTTTATAAACTATAGTCAGCTTCTAATTCTAATATTGATGTCCAAATAAAATTTGCTTAAATTTGGACGTATTGTTTTGAATATTTTATTTACCACAATGGATTCTATAAAAATAACATTTTTTTATTTTTGGCAATAAAAGGTTTGGTTTCGAGTTGCAATGCGGAAATCATTTACAAAAATTCATAACCTAAAAATTGTAAATATTTGATATAACTATAGAAATATAATACCAATAGACAGAATGTTGCAATAGAGACCCGTTCCCGTTGCAACTGAGAAAACAGTAGATTATCATCGTATCGATTCTTGTATTGTTCTTCAGTGTTTTGTAAATTGTTCTGCATTTCTATACTGAAACCTATCAATTTTGTGATCAATGTCTCTATCATCCTCGAAACGTGTATAATACTCTATCTAAGTATATTATATGTCAGTATGTTCTTGTTGCGGACTTCTTCTTTTAGTATTGGTTACCAAAGCCTGCTACATTTTGTTCATGGATTTGCTACACATGTAATTTTTATCACAATCAATTGGCCCAATCCTATTCAAACAAAATATTGAATAAACATTAAAGTGTATAATTATACCAACTTCACTTTAATGTTGTTGAAATATTTACTTAATCTTTGGAATATATTTTTTACCGCTACTTGTTCAAGGAAAAGGATGCTTTCACCTCGATGATCAATCACAATGTCTATTGTCCAAGCAAAATATTAACCACGATGAGGTGACCCCGTTTATTAAACATAAAAGTATCAGTTCGATTCTTGGATATATACTGTAAATGATTAAATATTTGTACACGTAAAACTTATCGAAGTTATTGTTGTTTTTTCCATAGTACCTACTATAAACACTAACTAAACTATAAACAGAATTGCTCTTGGATAAATCGTGCTGCAAAAATTTAACGCTAAATTAAGGAAGCGATTGAAGGATGGTAAGAATTTTGGCAATGGAAACAGAAGTGAGCAAGGAGAGCGATTGTAGTTCACCATCTAATATCTATTATTCTAGCTCTTTTATCACTGACTTGCTTGGTTCGTTGTGCTTTTAACCCGTCCGACCCAAATCTTCTATAGTTTCAAGTAGCTATCTTTAATATATCTATTATTCCAGCTCGTTTTTACTGACTTGGTTGGTTGTAATTTTAGCCCGTCCTTCAGTTAGATACTTTTGAGTAGGTGTAATTTCCGCAGTTAACTCTAAGGGTACGAACACACCGAAGATACATGGATCTCTGCAGGTGGAGATCGCGGTCGAGGTTTACATCGATGACTGGTAGAACATACCGAAAATACCTTCCTTTCAATGTTCTTTGCATTTTCTAAGGTGACTGACATGTATTCCGGGAAAGTTAGCTTTTTTACATTATAAAATTATGTACATGAGCAATAATAGTGACGACAGTGAATGCATGTCTTCAAGTGAAAAGTAGTGGATTATTTGTAATTCTTTAAATCACCAACTTTCGGCTCATGCTATAAGTAAAAAAAAAGCAGTATCTAGGAGGATACCATCACCTGTTTAAAGAGCTTAAGAAACACCACTCAGACAGATTTTATGCTTATATTAGGATGAGTCTTGATATATCTCAGTACATTTATCATACCATCCGTATCTCCGGCGAATGGCACGTGGTTTGAAATCACCAATAAACTTGTAATTTACCACGCGATCAACAGCTCGATCGCGATGTAAAACAAACTATTTTGTTCTCGCATCAACATCGCTGTAAACCGCGATGATAGGTCGCGAGGGTGAACGGGTGAAACATCCTTGGTATGTGCGATCTCATGAGAAAATGAAGGTTTGCTTTGATCGACGGCACACATCCATGTATCTTCGGTATATCCGTACCCTAATGGTAGGAATGCTTGCTCGGAACATTGCATCTGTTGTTTTGCATTGCACTTTTGCCGGTCTTATGCAGCAATCTCCCATTGTTTGATCTCCATCTTACGTAGATCACTCGTTACTGCATCTTTCCATCTTTTTCTTGGGCGACAAACTGAGTTTCTGCCATCGGGCCTTTCCCAAAAAGTTGTATTATAGTATTTAGTGTATATAGTTTTTCTTCATTCGATCTCAGTCCATGTCCTGCCCATCTTATCCGATTTGCCTCAACGTACCCTACTATGTTTTCTTCTCCATAGGGTGCTTGGAGTTTCTGGTTATGTCTTCCTCTCCACTCTCCTCTTATCTCGCCACTGCAAGTCCCAAATATCGTCCAGAGGATCTTCCGTTCTAGGACTAATAATTTTTAATGTTTTACGCTTGTTCAGTGTCCACGTCTCACTTCCATACGTTATTATGGGGCGAATTGCACTTAGTTAGGTATATACCTTTGTTTTAGCTGTCTTTGAGAGCAATTTTGATTACCGTCGCCAGGAAATAATATTATTTCTTGCCGTCATTCTAGCTGCTACATCTTCCAAACTGATTTTCGGATATTTCATCGTTGTATAGTATACTAATATACTTTCATCATCATTCAGCCTTTATTTATCACGTCCACTACTGGACATAGGCCTCCCTTAAACTCCCTTCTTTGCGATTTTGTGCTCTTTGTTGCCAATTTTTCTTGATACGCCTGATGTCGTCAGCCCAACGTGTAGGTGGTCTTCCTCTACTACGTTTGTCTGCTCTTGGCCTCCAATGTGTAATTTTACTTGTCCATCGTGAGTCATGCATTCTCGCTACATGGCCTGCCCAATTCTATTTAAATTCCGCTATGCGTTCCACAACATCAGCAATACTCGTCCTTCTTCGCAGATTTTCGTTTCTTAGTCGGTCCTGCAACGTCACTCCCAGTATAGATCGTTCCATTCGTCTCTGTGCCACTCTCAATTTCGAAGCCGTAGTCTTGGTTAGAGTCATAGTTTCCGCCCCATAGGTCATGACCGGTAATACGCATTGGTCAAATACTTTTCTTTTGAGGCTAATTGGTATGTTGGCCCTAAATGTGTCTCGCAGTTTTCCAACGGCTGCCCACGCTAAAGTAATTCGTCTTTGGATTTCGCATGTTTGGTTATTCTTGCTAATTCTTATTTCGTGACCCAAATACGTATATTTCTCCACCAGTTCTACCAATTTGTTTTGAATAGTTAAATGATTATTGGGGACCATATTTGTCATAAACTTAGTTTTGGACAAATTCATTCTGAGGCCCACTTTCGAACATGCAAAGTCCAATTCATTTAACATATCTGTGGCTTCTCCTAAATAATCTGTGATAAGGACAATGTCATCTGCGGAACGGAGATGGTTAAGTTTTTTGCCTTCTATTGTTACTCCTCTGTGGTCCCAATTGACCATCTTAAAGGCTTAATATACTTTATAGTAACAGAAAAATGCCAGACATTGATGTCACCATCATCTCTATCTTTCCCCAAAGTTGAACTTTTCGTTCTGATGGAACAATATTGAAAGTTATGATATTTTTGTCTTCCAAAACAATAATATACCAAAAGAGAGATCAGGATGAACAATTTAGGCGACATTGTATCTTCCTGCTTTATTCCTTCTTCAATTTGTATTTTATTAATGTTGTTGACTTGAAAAGGTGAATTAAAACCAAATATATGAAGGCTAGATTAAGCGGTGTATTATATTAATTCGACTTTTATTATTATTATGTTAACATTCAAAAAGCGCTTATATGTACTAAAATCGTTTCTAAATGCCATAGGAACAAATTGGACACCAAATTTATGGACGTTAATTCTAAAGATCTGTTTTATCACAAGTTATATATTATTTGTAATCTTTCAAGAATTATTTCTTCATCTTCCTTTATCGTTTCTACTATGACTCAACTATAACTGTATCTGTAGAGCAGGGAGGGCAATTTAAGTCCCACAGCACTTAAGCCACAATTGATCCATGGTGCATCCTCTCAGGGAGCTGTCGTCCTCAGCTTATTGTTCATTCTCCCCTTTCCAGGAAGGTAGACAAGTCACCAGGGGACATCTCCCATATGTGGCCAAGGTTCGCCGAACTCGTACCCTCGAATTGCCTATAACTCCGGACATTCACATAGGACATGCTCTACGGTTTCGTCTTCGCGTTCACACTTCCTGCATAGAGGTGTGTCTACTAGCCCCAGTGTGTGGAGCAGTTTGCTTAGTTGACAATGTCCAGTTAAAAAACCTTTTCGAGGTTTCTTAGTGTTACCTTGGCAAGTCTACATCCTTGCCCTTCTTTCCATTTTTTCACGGTTTGTGTGTAGGAGTGACATTTCCTTGATTATGGTAGTTGACCAACCAAAATGATCCCCAGGTTCTAAGGGCCTTTTTACTGCCGCTTTGCTAGCCAGTTGCAAATTACTAGCCATTGTTTTGGTCATATTATCTTTATTTACTCTGATTTTACAAGGCAATACTTTGACGGTGTACATTTGATTTTCTCATTATCTGATTTAGATTCGACTTTTTTCATGATGATTTTATAGATCGTTTCTTATTCGAATTCTTGGTTTCGGTTTTTATCATACAAATGATGTTTTCTTATGTTTTCTTTATCAAGAATCATACATATCCGGTTGTCTATCTCGTGACCTTTGTGAAATAGTGTGTTTCATGAATTTAGCTTAATACGATGTTCCCCTTTTCTTCGTATTTCTGATAGACCTTTTATGCCAAATTTAATTTTGCTTAATTCAATCTCGAGGTCAGTTAATTGATAGTCATTTAAGACTCATCTAGTTTATATGTTCGAATTAAAAGGGAAGTCGTTTTCAATTTAGTTTGAATGGTGCCCCCCCAGAATAGGTGAGGCTCGTTTCCCGGTTTGGCATATTCTTTCACACAAAATCTTTTTGGTACAATCTTATGTGATATTGGATTATCATTCTGTATATATTATTGCGAAGATAAATTGATACTATACTTAAAGATTTTTCTAAAGATCTCTACAAGAGATAGATTTACAACTATCGCCTCCATGGATTTGTAAGGGACATCACCGTCATTGATAATTTTTCTCACTATTGTTGTTTAACTAGTCTAAATATTGTTGCGTTTTATAGGTGAGGATTTTTTCTGCAAAGTTGGTTTAAATTATAAGACAATTTATTATGATACGTTTGTTTAAAACAACTTCAGGGTGCAGACCTCTGACACTCATTGCGTTTTACGATATTTGTTGAATTCACTAATTATATGTTGTTTTAGGAACTTCCTGAAGAGCCTTGTATCCAAAGTTCTTCTTTAGCTGCAACCACTACTGAGCAGCGAGTTAAATTAACTGATGACAATGGGCCTACTGAAACATCAAGTAAATGTAGAACAAAAAATAATGAGGTGAAACAAAAGGTTACATCTGAGAAAGATGTAGATCCCAAATTAATCAACGAAGCACTTCAGATACTTCAATCATCTGCAAATTATTCAAAAGACCCATTCTTTACATATGCATTGAACTTGGCCAACGAACTTAGAAAATATGATCAACAAACTCTGGCTCATGTGAAAAGGGGAATTTCTAATATTATATTCGATGCAGATATGGGTATATTTTCTGGATCAAATGCATCATCAAGGTTGCCGACCATTTCACTTGAATACATGTCACACACACATAACTCTACAGATCCTCTTCAGGATATTCCTTCGCAGGAGACATCAACAACTAGCTTTAAAATAGAAACCACTGATAATGAATTATCTTAGGTACATAGTTTTATGCCTTGTTTTTTTTCATTTTGTGATAATAAAACTATCTATAAATTAAAATAACTATATCAATAAGTGAACTTTTATTAATTACATTAACCTATATTAGCTTTTGACACCTTTTTGGTACTTGCATTTCGTTGCCTAGACAAATAGTGATGGGATTACTCTCCTTTTTAGACGATCCGTGGGTGGTCAGTTATACCTTATTCACACCTATTCTATATATTCACAAGACGGTGCTATTAGCCATTGGAGCGCGCTGTACAGGGGATGAGAACTTACTCACCCAGTCTGTTTTGAGCCGAGTCCTACTAATTTAGAGCTCCCCTAGCACAGTCTTAGACCGGCGGGTTTTTTTCGTTATTATCTGATTTTTCGAAAAGTGGAATTATTGTTATCTACCCTTTCTTCCTAAATTAGGGATCATTTCTATCCAGAAATTAGAAAAAAGGTAAAAAATATTGTAATACTGTTTTAATCTCATTAGCGGTCCGAATAGTTCAGGCAGTAGTGTCTGACTATCACGCAGAAAGTCGGGGATCGATACCCAGCGACGACGAAAACATCTAGATATTTTTTAAAGTCTACAAGCCGCAGGTCGACTCAGCCTGAATAAAATGAGTACTTTGGCTAAAATCAGTGATAATAATAGCCGGTTGAACAGACGTTATTATCTTCCTTGTATATTGTATACCCAATAAATAGCAGACTAGTGTGCTGTACTCTTTAAGCTGCGCTAGCGATATAAAGGAAGATTATTATTACATCTTCTTCGTCAAAAATATTAAATTATTAAAATGATGTATACGGATATCAACAAATATCTGTAATATGTGGATTAAGAAAAACAATGAAGAAGAGAATAGAATATCGCTGAATTTTAAAAACTTTTTTCTGATGTGTCTTCTAGTTGTCGTCACTCAATCAGTTGTTTTCATAATTTTGGGCATTGTTACGAGCAGATTATAGCTAAACGAATTAGAATGGGTCAACTTGGCAGAAAAAGAATAATATTCTCAAAATACTCAAGACAGTTATTTGCAGAAAACTTAACTTATAACATTGAAGCGATATTTAGTATGTCACATATGGAACGTGTGGATCACGAATGGTTAGTAATTTTACAAAACCAAGCAAGGCTAACACTATATTAAAATACATAAAAAAGATTAATCTTTTCACAGTCGAACAAGGTTTTATATATTGTTATTTGGATTTGTTTCTTCCATTTAATCAAATGTCACGTGGACGTATTTGTCGTTTCTGACAGATGATTTTTCTCAGTATCTGCGGTATTTGTACTCGTCGTGTGTCCCAGGGATGTCGGTTAGTCTGAATCGGTATTGTAATTTTCTTCACCTGGGATGAGTTTTTGTATTTGGTATAGGCGTTTTTGAAATTCGAATTTTGTCTTATGGAGGACATCCAGATTCTCCGTCGGGTGCGCCAAGGGTGGGTTCTATATCCATTGTTTAATTATAGTAAAGCTACCTGTGAATTAGCACTGGCAGAAGTGAGGGCCTAATAATAAACGGTGAGCCACTCAATAGCATAAGACATGCTGATGACGTTGTCCTTTTGTCGGGAACACTAGAAGAACAGCAACACTCAACAACTCAATATGCCCTTACGGATTTAAAATCAATCTGAAGAAAGCTAAGTTCATGGTAATTACGAAAAAACATCTGAGATAAACTTCTTCTTCTTCCTATGCCGTCCCCATTAACGGAGGTTGGCGACCACATTTTTAAAAGCTTCTCTGTCTTTTGCAACGTGGAATAATTCGTCTACAGTCATGTTTGTCCAGTCTCGAATATTTCGCAGCCATGACTTCCTCTTTCTACCTATTCCCTTTTTGCCATCGACTCTACCCTGCATGATGACCTGCAGAAGACTATATTTATTATTTCTTAGTATGTGTCCAAGGTATGCAGTCTTGCGTACTTTTATCGTTCTCAACAATTTTTTGTCTCGACCCATCCTTCTCAGCACTTCCTCATTGGTGACCCTGGCAGTCCATGGAATTCTCAACATATTCCGGTATATCCAAAGTTCAAAGGCTTCAACCTTTTTAACTATTTGCGCTTTTAGTGTCCATGTTTCTACCCCTACAATAGTTGCGACCAGATGTAACATTCAACAAACCTCAGTCTCAGCGCAGTATTCAGATTTTTGTCACAGAACAATTGTTTGAATTTTAAGAACGCTGCCCTTGCCATTTCTATTCGTACCCGGATCTCTTGGTCTGGATCTAATTCTGTGTTGATGTAAGCTCCCAGATATTTATATTTTGTCACTCTCTCTATTTGCTGTCCACCAAGAGTTAGTTGTTCATTATTTATTGGACTCCTTGATACTATCATAAATTTGGTCGTGTGTTGATGTCAAGTCCCATTTGAATGCATTCACTATTTATTGCATCTAGTAAAGTTTGTAGTTCTTCTATACTCTCAGCCATAATTACCGTGTCATCTGCAAATCTCATGGTGTTTATGATTTCTCCACCAATTCTTATTCCCTATTTTCTTTCCCATAAGGCTTTTCTGAATATGACCTGTGAGTACACGTTGAAAAGCGTCGGAGACAAGACGCATCCTTGCCTAACCCCTCTCGCAATCGGTATATTATTTGTTTCTATATCGTTCACCTTTACTACTGCTTTCTGGTTCCAGTATATAGCCTTAATAAACTCAATGTCTTTTTTGTCTAAATTGATGTTTTTTAATTCATCTATTAACTTCATATGCTGCACTCGGTCAAAGGCCTTCCTAAAGCCTATGAAGCATACATATGCACTCTTGTTATATTCCCGACATTTCTGCAAGAGTACCGTCAACGCAAATAATGCTTCTCTTGTACCCATGCCTCCTCTGAAGCCAAACTGAGTTTCATCTATCTGCTCCTCACATTTCTTATAAATTCGGTTTTGAACAATTTTCAAGATCATCTTTAAAGGGTGGCACATTAGGCTTATCAATCTATAATCATTACATGATTTGGGATTGTTGTTTTTTGGTAGAGGTAAAAATATCGATTTAAGCCATTCTTCCGGGATGTTGCCCTCTACATATATGTGGTTGAGAATTCGGGTGAGTCTCTTTATATTACCGTCATCTAAGGCTTTTAACAGTTCAACTGGAATTTGATCAGGACCCGGTGATTTTCCTTGTTTTGCATTCTGTAGGGCATTCTTTACTTCTGAGGGTAAAATTTGTAGGTATTGTTTTTCTTCATCTATATCTTGTTCATTTTCTCTCTCGTCATGGAACAGATGGATTATATATTGTTCCCATAGTTCCTTTATTTTGCTCTCTTCAGTAAGTATTTCTCCATTATTATCTCTTGTTATGAGTGTTCTTCTTTGTCTGGTGTTGCCTGTAAGTTCTTTCATTTTTTTATGTAAGTTTGAGGTGTCATGTTTGTTGCTGAGTTCTTCTAATTCCTGGCATTCTTTGTTCATCCATTCCTCCTTAGCCTTTCTGATTTCATATTTGATTTTATTCTTGATGGTTTTGTATTTATTTTCCTCTTTATTTTTGTATTTTCTTTTTTCATTTATTAGCTCAACTATTTCCGGTGTCATCCAGTCTTTTTTAGTGGTTTTCTCTTCTTCGCCTAGGACCTCCTTTCCCGCTTTTAGTATGGCTTTTTTCATATCTGCCCATTCAACGCTTCCTTCAGTTAATTTATTTATCTCTGCGTTTAGTTGCCGTTGGCAGTTGTCGTCTTTTAGGTTTTTGATGTTAATTTTGGTGGTTTTAACTTTTTTCTCCGGTTTCCGAGTTTAATGTTGACGTTTGCTAGTAATAGATTATGATCCGTATCTGCATCTGCGCTTGGATAGGTTTTTACACTTTGTACTCCATTGAGATAAACTAGTACTAGATAATACAGAAATTATCAGCAATTATCCTCGTATAAATACCTTGGAGCACGACTCACAGAAGATACTGATCAAACAAAAGACGGTTGAGTTTTAATAGAATGAAAAAAACTTTTTTCTGATGGCAATACCAATATAACGCTGCGAATGAATAAGTTAAGGCTTGGACAATCAGACTATTAAACATTAAAATCTTAGAAGCATTTGAAATGTGGTGCTACCGACGTATTCTGAAAATATCACGGGTGGATCGCAAAACAAACGCACAAATTCTCGATAAACTAAGAAAACAAAGTTTTAAACTGAATAAAATTTAGAAATTTGAAATACTTGGGACACATTATGATAGTTGAAAAATACGAATTGGTAAGGAATATAATACAGGGCGAAGTTAAAGGTAGAAGAAGCGAAGGAAGACGTAAAATCTGGTTGCTTTGCAATCTCCGTAAACGGTTTGGCTCTAGTTCAATAATTGACCTTTTCAGACGCTTAAAAACAAAAATATAGGTGCCAGAATGATTTCCTATCTCCAATAGGAATGGAGCATGAAGACGAAGAAGAGAAGATTGTCTTGTGACAGATCTTATTGTATTTAGTCAAACGACTATGTACTACATTTTGTTGTTCCAATGTACACTGAACCATAACTATAGGAAGTTCGGTAAGTTCCTAGAGTGGGCAACCGCTCCCTTGGATCTTTCGAGTTATCTTAGATTTTCTTCTAACGTCTTGATTTCAAGATTAACTTGACGTCATGTTTGACTAAGATTTTGCCGATTCAATCTATAACATTTTAAATATACGCTAAGAAAGTTTTACTTTTTTATTTTTGTTGGTCGATGTTACTGTTAACTATTTTGGGCGTATTGATAGCTTGATGTGTCTTGGAACAGCATTTGTATCGTTTGGTCGCAACACATTTTCTAGATGTTTCAATGCTCTGTCCAAATATTTAGGTTTATATATTCGCGTAACAGCTTGGGTTAATATTTTTTCTTTAAGGTGGTTTATCTGAACAACATTTCGAATCACAAAATGACAACGGCAATATAGAGAAAACCAACAAAAACCAAGAGACAAAGCTTTCTGAGAGTATGTTAAAAATGTTGCAGATCAAATCGACACAATCTAAACGTGACATCAAGTTAATCTTCAATCCAACGAAGACATACAGAAAGTCTAAGATCGGTTAAAGATCCAACTGAACTCTTGTTCACTCCAGTAATTATCGCATTTCCCGTAGTTGTAGTTCAGTGTACCTTGGAAGATCAAAACGTAGTGTAAAAAGTCGTTTGACGAAATACAAGAGAAACTGTATCAGTCTTTGCTGAATATATCATTACATACGACAACCATCGGATCTTACTCGCAGAAAGATAGAACAATACACTACTCTCTACGGATGTTCAGATAGGCTACCGACCAACAGACATATACGCAGGAGTAACTATATTGACTAATGTACTAATCAGTTTCTCTAGTGCGCTGGTAAATAAATTAGAGGCTAGTTTTCCAGTACCTACATTAACACAGAAGTGGTTTGGGTTTTACTAAAAATTATAATACAGTAGACTCGCGATTATCCGAGTTAATTGGGACCGCGCATACCTCGAATACCGAAAAACTCGGATAACGCCGAGATCGGGTATTTGCTTAAAATATAAACGAAAAATTTAAAAGTTATGACGTATGATATTAGTTTATTATGTACAATTGAAGTATGTAAACCTGTACACAGAGTACATAGTTAAAATATACAGATAGAATAACATTTACGTACTGGATCATCTTCATGTTTTAAAAAAGTCTTCTGCGTCAACTTCTGGCCTCCTTTTGACGCTGCGATGTTGCGATAATGCCAAAGATGATGGACATCGGTAGGGGTTGACTCTTTCTGTTGCTCAATGTAGGCGAGGGCAGCTCCAATCACCTTTAATCCTTCGTAGATATTTTCTCGATTATCTCATCTGTGTCATGCTCAGTGACATTATATGGGTTGATAACCATGTCGGCGATTGCATCACCAGTCAGTTCCATTAGCTGATCTTGCATAATCCACTCGTTGACGTCTTCATCATTTATCAGCAGTTCAGTTGGTAACTGATTAGCGAGGTCTACTATTTCAGCAATACAGTTATTGTTATCTTTTCCATCACTTGTCGCTTCAATTTAAAAAAGCTTTCGCCATGACTTTTACAAAGTTGTTACTGTCACATCATCAAACGCTGAAGCTATACAGTAAGACACATCCCTAACAGTGATCCTTTTAAGGGCTGCTGTCACAGTCATTCGTTTCATAGCCTCTAAAATTCCTTGGTCCAGAGGTCAAATGAAAATGTAACGTTTGGTGGCAAGAAAACAGTTTTAGTGTCTTTAATGTCACCGCTAGCCAACGAACTTCCATCTGGATCAAATGGTACGTTGTCCAAAAGAAGAATAGCTTTTCTTAGTATGTTTTTCTTTTTTAAGTAGGCCTCAGCAATGCAAACGAACTCGTCAAAAAACCAATCCTAAAAATTTGACAATCCTTCCACGCACTACGTTAATTCCTGTACATGGTGGGTAGGCAGTTTACCTAAATATTTTTAAAAGCCGTTGGATTCTTCGATTTTCCAATGGTCGTAATTTTAAGGATCCAGAAGGGTTGCTATACATCAAAAGAGTTACTCGTGCCATCTGTCGAACCAACCATCACTTGCAGTAAAATTTTCCTCGCCATCCTTAAACCGCTTGTGAAGTTCGACAGCTTTAGCTTGAAGCATGAGGCCGCTAATTGGACTTCCCAACCCTCGAAGATTAAAAAACACTAAAAATAAGGCTTTAGAAGTCAGTTCGTATTCTCCTTTCCTCATAATTTTTCGCAACAAATCACTTCCACTACTCACACTTTTATTAACCCAATATCTTTTTGTTTACGTCTCCAATCTCCCACAGTCACTTCTTCAACATCTAGATCAGCAGCAGCCTTATTTACTGACTGACCCTTATCCAAGCGTTAAATAGCTCTTCAAGTTACGTAGAAAATACACAAAGAGAAGATATGAATGAACTTGTAAGAGCTTACAGTAGGACGAACCGAACAGCTAGCTGTTATGACTCAAACTGACGGGTAAAGGAGTGGCTGGTGAGGCGACCAGTAGAAGCATAGTGACTGGAACAATAACACTCGCTAGTGACACTTTGTTCTTTTCAATTACTACCTCGATTAATCCAGAGGCTCGGTTAATCGGGACTCGGATAATCGAGAGTCTACTGTACTTGAATTGTCTTAATAGATAATTACTTATTATGTCTGTATAAACGCGATAGACGTTATGGTGCATAACGATGTTAAATACGATATGAATATTACAGTATTAAAAGTGCTAATCAAAAGAAAACATGATAAATGTGTTGTACTATTTGTATTTTGTGCGAAATAAATTTTTAGTAGTACAACATACTGCATGTACCCATATTAGAAGTCACAAGAAGTCCACCTTTATTAACATTTTGGTCTGCATTGGGATAACCTTTTGTAAATTAATAAATCAACCAAATCTAATTGATATTTGTACTAAAGAGGCAACTGAACTAGAAGTTTGTGTTATTTCATTTTATATTTAGTGTCTGTAGTTGCGCTAATTTCTTAAAAAAGTGTATATTTTATGTCTTATAACGTGGAATATATTTTAAACTTAAATTTCATTTTTAGTCGTAAATTTGAAGATATTACCCGAGTGTGGAAAGTATAATGCACCTCGTAAAAAATGTTAATGGAAACGAAAACCTTAACGAAGTCACCGAATCATAATTAAAATTAAAACTAATAAATCTTTCTAACAGTAATGATGTTAATATAAACCGTAAAAACCAAAATAAAAATAATTAATGTAGAATGATGTGCGTTAAGAATGCCATTTATGTTCAAATTTAAAAGTATCTGTTGCAACTTTAGGTTGGTATTTAAAGAATGCTGTTTTTCAACCGAAGAATGACAAACGGGTGGGAAGACGAAGAAGATATTAAAGAGCTCGATAGCCGTAAGCCATTTGGGATGCGTATTTCGACTTTAATCCGTACAAAGTCGGTTTTATTTTTGACAAGATTCATGAGGTTAAAAATTTGCCGTATAAAGAAAAATGTTCTTAGAGTATGCTCTTCTAAATGCTTAAAATGGTAATTTATTCCGCTATTACTCAGCAGATTAAATAATATGAGAAGAGATTTCTTTAGAAAATCATTAAATTCATTCTTTAGAAGAGAAAGGAAGAGCATGAAAGCTAGACAGCCAATGAACTAGACCCTTGAAACACTACTATACAAAGGAAAAAAAGACGGACAAAAAAAACAAAAATTTGAAACGTCGTGCCATTTTATGAGTATACAAGAATACACATTTTTAAAAAATATAATGCAAGGAAAGATCGAAAGAAACCGGGCCATAGAATGTCCTGGACGAAAAGCTTAAGAGAGTGGTTTGGTTGCATCACAAGGCTAGATTAGAATGGCCTCGATGATATCCAATCTCCGGTAACAGAGAAACATAAAGCAAACTAATAAAAACAATTCAACGCCTTGTAGATCGTTCCACACGGCATCCTGCAATATCTTTTATGTACAATCTATATCTATGTTTTAGTCCAAAAGATTTAGACTTTTAAGAAAATCTATTGACCGTTTCGGAGCTTGCAGTTGCAGAAAATTATGTTGGGCCGCTTCCTCTGCATTTTCGTTGCACTTCCTTGTTGCTCTATCTCTATCCACTTAGCCTATTTTACAGATATTATATGAGTAAAGAGTACTCAATTGTGATTATTCTGAGTTCAGGTTAAAGCAGCTCCAGGAGTATTTTTGTATAGTGAGCAGAATGTTATAATAATCTTTTCGCTTACCTTTATTTCACTCAGGGGAAGCTTGGGGGTTAAAACTCCTCCAAGGCATATAAAGTAAAAAATATATAAATAATATTAGGAGAATGTAACGTGTCTTGGCACAATACAAAAAATCAGAAAATCCAAAACGCTAATTTAATAATTAAACTACCACCAGAAAAGGAAAGAAACATGGATATTAACATTAAATTACCACCCGTTCTATGTTGTGGAGCCAGTTCCCTGAGTGGTCATATAAAAGGCGTACAATCTATTGTTCGAAAAGAATTTCCTAGATTTATTTATGTACATTATTGTTCTCATATTTTTAATCTTACGATTTCTCAAGGATGTTCTGTACCAGAAATTCGAAATTGTATGGAAATCGTAGAAGCCACTTCTAGCAAAGAAGCACTCTGCACTCAGAGAAAACTCCTTATAGTCATGGGAGATTTCAATGCTAAAATAGGTAACGGAAAATAAGGGCAACATATTGGTCCTTATGGATTAGGAAAAAGAAACAATGAGTATTTTTGCAGCTGAGCATGACTTAATCGTGCTAAATACATTTTACCACCTAGACGCCTGTATACGTGGAAATCACCTAGAGACAACGGAGAAGACGTTATTATAAGAAACCAAATAGACTATATACTTGTTAACAAAATATATCGAACTAGTTTCAACGGTGTTAAAACCTACCAAGGCGGTGATATTCAATCTGACCACAATCCTTTAGTGGGAGTGTATAGAACCAAGTTAAAGAAAACACGCGGAAAAACAGTAAAAAAACAGCTGCGAGGAAGTGCGGAGAATATAGGCTAATAAGTCTAATGAGCCATACACTAGAACTTTTTCTTAAAATTATACATCGCAGAATATACAAGCTATGCCAAGAGAGAATACAAGACCACAGTTTGGATTCATGAAAGGCGTAGGTACGAGAGATGCACTGTTTATGCTACATGTATTATTCCAGAGATGCAGAGATATGACTTGCGATATCTACACCTGATTTGTGGACTACCAAAAAGGATTTGACACAGTTCAACACTGAAAAATGATGGATGTTCTAACAAAAGCTCAAATAGATGATAAATACCGGCTTATAATACAAAATTTATACTGGAACCAATCAGCCACAATAAGAACAAATTTTGTAGATGAACCGACGGAAGCGATCCAGATTCTGCAAGGCGTTCGAGAAGGATGGAGGAAATTCAGAGGGTTCAGAGGAAATATTTAGTGAAACGAATTCAGTGGTTATTTTAAATTTATACGACTATTGACCCTCTCTAAAGGTTAGAATAATAAAATTTGGGTTAGCTCCCCATGCAAGGTCAAATGCCATCCCGACTGGACTGTTAAGAAAAATATTATAATCAACTTTCCTATTTTCCATCCCATCCTATCCCATTTGCTGACTATCGAACACTTTTCAACTGCTAGAAATAAAATTTAATCGGTATAAAATTCCTTTGAAAACACAGCCATACCTCCCGTACTATAACGTGCAGAAATCTTAATTTGGAAATGAGATTACCTACTGTTCGATGTTATTATATGGAGCTGAGACTTCAACATTAAAAAAATGCAATTTAAAAAAAATCGAGGCTTTCGAACTCTGGTTATACGCAGTCTTAAAAATATTATGGACTGATATAATTACAAATAAAGACGTACTGGTTTGGTAACGAAATAGAAATAATCACCATCATACACACATGAAGACCAGAATACTAACCTAACTGGCTGAAATACGGAAGATTGATTTAAAGAAGAAGATCTGTTTATCCGAAGGCAGAATTCTTGGTTGAAGAATATACGTGATTAGTATCAAGATCGATTGATTTGTTTAGAACAGCAAGTTTAAAAATAAAAATAGCCATTATAATTGCCAATCTTTGTAGGGACACAAACAAACCTAATGTCAAGAAAATAAAAAGATTAATAGACACATGGGAAATGAAATTATTCAGAGATATCACAGGCAAAACACTATGAGATAACGTAATGAGATCTCAGGCAAAGATGTAAGTGGGTGAAAGGACCACACATACAGAATGGGAGAACGCAGACTGGAAAAAAATAGCACCAGATAAATCATCAAACGGCTAGAGAAGTATATTAGGCTCTAGAAAAAGATAGAGTAATAACCTGGATCCAATAAGAAGGCGTCCGACTATGGATCAGATGCAAGCCTATCAGGGAACTCGGAGCAGAAATATGATGTCAATCCTTCATTAGCTAGAGAACAGCTATGCTTGCAAGGACTCATTAAGTGAATTCAGTCAAGTGTCAAAATTAGGTATATTATTTAGAAAACCGGAAGTCAAGACTGTTCATGTAGATATGTTGATAATAACTTATAGAAGGATATCGGGAAGGATGATATTCTCGTGCGCAACACAAGGTTTTTATGAGCTCGTCTTCATTTACTACAGATTGGTGACAACCCTGGTGAATTGTTCTCTATTTTAAGCATACTTCACGTCTGTGGCGGACCCCGGGGGGAGGTTTGGGGGTTAACCCCCCCCCTTCCCCCGCCAGGGCATATAAAGTAAAAAATATATAAAGAATAGTAGGAAAATGTAACTTGTCTTTCACACACAATACAATAAATCCAAAACGCTAATTGAATAATTAAATCTGATCCCGAGCCTAAGGGACTGGGTAGATTGTCTGTTTTAGGGCGTATCTTCATAGGTTCAGAAAGACAGATATAGATAAATGCCTATACTGCGAATATTCCGACATTGTTACTCACACAATGCTGGAGTGTAACAGATGTACAGTGGATAGAAACATAATGTATAAAGAAATAGATATGAACCCTGTGACTGTAAGAGAGCTGATCGTGAAGATTACGGGAACTACGGAGGGATGGAATAGTGTTCACAGTTACATCCGAGCAATCATCAAAAAGAAAGAAGAAGAAGAGAAACACCAACCGGGCCAACGACAGAGATAAGATCTAATTATTATTTTAGTAGGGATAAGCCGCAATTGAAGGTTAAAATAAGTTGATTGACGTTTGAATTTTTGATCTTTGATCTTGCACTGATAACTTTTTTATACTCCAACAATTAATAGGAAAAAGAATAGCGGTTGGTACCGAAGTACATCTAGCCTTCATCGATCTAAAAAAGGCGTATGATACAGTTCCAAGACTTAAATTGTGGCAAGTTTTATACAACAACTCGTCATTAGTCCATTCCTTTTAGGAATAATCACAGAAGTATACAGGGATAACACTACTTACCTAAAAATCGGAAATAGACCAAGTCGTCCTAGCTCAAGATTCTTATGTCTAGAATTTGTGATAAAGCGTCTATACAGAGAATATGTAAAATGGGGGTTACAAGTCAGCATGAAGAAAACAGAATATTTAGTTATCAATTCAGATGCAAGGTTTGTAGTGTTGATAGACGAGGACGTGGAAATCAAAAAAGTGGAAAAATTTAAATATTTAGGTGCACTCATTGCTAAGAACGGCTTGTGAGAAACCGAAATTAAACACCGAATTAATCAGGGACGTAAAATTGTAGGATGTCTGAACTCCTTATAGTGGGATCGCAATATTTTCAAAAAGAACAAAAAAAGAATGGGGCAAACTCTGGTTGAATCAGTTCTTTGATATGTCTCTAAAGTATGGACAATTAATGCAGACCTGAAGAGAAGATTTTTGGCACTTGAAATGGATTATTTGAGAAGAAGTGCTAGAATATCAAGGCAGGAAAGGAAGACCAACGAATCTATAAGAAATAACATGAATGCTACAGAAACGGTCATTGACAGAATAGAAAGAAGAAGTTCAAAAGAGTTTTAACACATTGAGAATGCCTGACAAACGTTGGCCTCAAAAAATTTACAAATGGAAGCCCCCTGGAAGAAGAAAAAGAGGTAGACCTCGACGCTCATGGAATGAAGGAATTAGAAGAGCGATGGAATCGAGAGGTTTGGAGGAGGAGCATGCCTTGGACCGGGAGGATTGGCGGAGGAGAACGGGAATACGGTGATAGCCGTCTCCAAAATGTATTGTATTTACAAATTGGATTAATGTCAAACGTCAATAAACTTATTTTAACCTTCAATTATGGCTTATTATTATGGTAATTACCTTAAAATGCCACAAGAAGATAGCTTCAGAATGATAGATAAGAGAAGAGAGTGGTGTTCGAAAATTGTCGTCATCCTTACAGCGGCCACCTCACTTTCGGAGTACCTGCGACAGTCAACTGCGCACAAGTAAAAGAGTGTGGTTTTAGTTGGTAGACAGGATAATAGATACCTGAATCTTTGGCACTGTTATCTTTAGTACTTTAAATTAAACTAAAACCCAAATTTTAGGGACTCAAAATGAAGGTAGCATAAAAAAATTTCAAACCTCCGCCCCCCCCCCTCTCAGGCAAATTCTGGGTTCGCCACTGATTCACGTGTTTTAACATAGTATTGAATATTATAGCTAAACTATTCAAAATTATACTCGACGCCAATGATTGTTTTGAGGTTGAGGCATAAAAAATAAACTCTGAATTCATAAATTGAACTTGTACGAATGTCTGACATTTTCTAAGCGATAAAATTTCACAAAGAAACTAATCATTTATCTTTATTTATATATTTATATTTTATATGAAAAACTGGTGATATTTTCAACCAGATCTCATTTAAATTTTGTATCTAAAAAGAAAACGTATCTGCAAAATTATAAATCATGTGTTTTTCTTTAAATTTCGAAAATAGTAAACCATTATCACTTACAGTGCATTTTTTGTAAAATATTTTAATGACACCCATTAAATAGCAGTTAAACGCCTTTACCCTTTGAAATTAAAACGTGAGCATTACGTCAATACCATAGTCTAAAAACCTAATAATTTGAAAGTTATGATGAAAATCTATTAATAGCAGGAGTTGGATATAAAATAAGAACCAGATATTTCCGTCCATTGAGAATAAAATTAGTTTTAACATGAAATTGTACTTTGTAGTAACCGAATAAAAAATAAGAGGTCAATGATTTCATTGTATTCGTTCTATTTGTCAACATGCATTTGTCTGGTTATTTTTATTGTTACAGTTGATCGAAAAAGCTATGTATATTTTACAGAATATTGAAGAAGAATGTATAATCACATAATTTGACCGAGATAAACAATTGGACGCCAAATTAAGCAAGTCTTCGTGTAAAAAAGATACTTTTTATTAATGATATATTAATATAATCTATAAGCTACCACAATGCAGTGACCGCTAAAACATTTAACGATTTAGGTCACTTGGAAATTTTTACCTTCTGTTGTATTTACACACTGTAAATATACTGTATTTGCACATTTTGTTATATTTGCACCGACTAATATATTTTCTTAAACAATCGTATAACTCTATTGTTGCGTTAAATGCATCTCAGTATTGTTATAGTTTCCCTAAATCCATCTATTTCCACCAAAAGAGAAGCAATTGACCATTCTTTTGACGATATATTAGATTTTTATTATTCCTTACGTGAAATTATATGAGACGTGAACCATTCAAAGACCGGCGCCACTGAAAAGATAAACAAAAATAAAGAAAAATTGCATTTAATTCATTCATTTCCGATGTACTTATGTGGTTTTTTAAAGACATTCATTGAGACATCGCTAGAATTCTAACCATATGGTAAACATTTGTATGCTGCAAGATGGTACGAAACTTTTAATGTAGTTAACGAAAGACAACATTAAACAATGGAGTATATATATTTTTATTAAAAGCAGTAATATAATTGCTGCTTAAAAATTAATTAACAATTCAGATTATATAAAAAAGGAAGAATTACACAAAAACTACCTATAATGTTAATAGTAAATTTAACAGTACAAATTTCTTAAAATGTATTAATTGTCGAGATTTTTGCGTGAGCACTTATTTTTCTTCTTCACATGCCATATCAGAGTTATCCGACGTTGGCCATCACCATTGCGAAGGCTTCTCGATCTTCTGCCACTTGAAATAATTGTCCTGCATTTGATATCTGAGGCCATTCAGGAATGTTTTTAACCAAAAAACCTGTTTTCTTCCTACACCTCTACGGCCTTCTATATCGATTTTCCTTCACTATATGTCCCAGATCAGACATTTTCCGGTGTTTACAACAGTATTTAGCAATTCTCTATCTTTGTTAACGCTCCTTAGTACTTCCTCATTAGTTTTTCTTGCTGTCCAAGGTATCTTCAGTATCCGTCAATGAATCCACATTTTCAATGTTTCAATTCTGTTCATACTTAATACTGTTAGTGTCCAAAATTCTGCTTCATACAAAAGTGCAGACTAAATGTAGCACTTAACCATTCTTTGTTTTAGTTCTAAACTAAGATGATTATTGCAAAGAAATATCTTCATTTTCATAAACGTTGTTTTAGTAATTGCTATTCTTTGTTTTATTTATGTCTGGATCTAGTTGGTCCGTTATGACAGTTTCCAAATATGTCATTTTGTGAACGTTTTCAAATTGGACTCCGTTTAATTAAAGCTCTGCATTTGGATGTGGGTTAGAGAGAATTACTGTATCGTCCGCGTATCTAATTACATTAAGTAGTTCTCCGTTGATTTTGATTCCATATGGCTCTATATGTGAGACCTCATAGGACTATTAAAATAGTTTTTGATTTTATTTAAATGTTCCACTGATCTTGTAGACCTAGGAACAAAATATTTTGCTTATTTACATCACATGAAAACTATGTAGTTACCTACATTAATTCTCCACAATTTTTTATATATTTCATCTATTCTCCACTCAATAATAATTATATATATAATCGGTTTAAAACGTACGGCGACGTTGTCCGATACCTAGACTTCATTTTCTTCAATATTCCCAATGTCCATCCCCTAAGTTCCTTACTCTCGTGGCTTTACGAATTCGCTTCTTCCAAGTTCTTTTTGGGCGTCTACTTTCTTCGATAATGTGGTATCCAATTGAGTACTTGTTTAGTTAATATGATTTCGTTCATTCTCTGTACGTGTCCGTACCAGATAAAACCAAATATGTTAAGATGTCAGTACTGATTGTGTCTTGAAATCCAATTTATTCTCTGATATTTTCACTTAAAACTCTATCTGTTCCTGATATTCTAACCGATCTTCTAAATACTACGAATGCTATAATTTTCGATTTTTTATTTGCAATTAGATGATTTTACTATTTTTGCCTCTATTTGCACCTGTTCTCCTTCAATGTTAGCTGATGTTCCTTTCTGAATATATTGTGGTCTTCTTTCAGTTAATACGTTTTTGTGGTGTTGTAACCACTGTTCTTCTGACATGTTTTGAAATTATACTTTTTCAGTACCCGTTGATCTAATGCTGTTAATGAATCGCCATGCATCTTTGTACCTTCTTCCTCCAATATATGCGTCTATTTTCTGACATTGTGTATCCCACATCTCATTTTTTAGGTGATTTATTTTATTTCATACCTATCTCATTTTCAGAACTCTTTCATATGTCCTAGATCTCCTAGAAACCTCTCATATAATCATCACTAAAAAAAACTTGGAGCATTATAAAATTATACCAAAAAAATTATTCGAATACAAAAGATATGCTGACGAGACATTATAAAAGGTAGTAACATCATGGAAAATGAAAATACAAGTAGATGCGCAAACCAAAGCTATACCAATCAACAGAGGAGTGCCATCTGCGAGGAGATGTTACCTCATCAAAGCTATTCACACTTGCACTGGAAGACGTGTTCAAAGACATTAACTGAGCAGATAAAGGAATAAATGTTAATGGAAGAAAACTGAGTCATTTGAGATACGCTGATGACATTGTAATATTCGCTACAAGTTTCGAAGAACTACAGACCTTTGATGACGCAACTATTTCAAGCTTCGGAAAAAGTAGGTTTTAAGATGAACTTGGAAAAAACAAAAATAATGACAAATACACCGAACATTAGAGAAATAACGTTGAACGACATAAATTTAGAAACAGTAAGCAAATACATCTACCTGGGACAGATAATGAAAGTTAACAAAGAAAATCAAACTGCCGAAATTACCAGAAGAATAAGGTTAACGTGGGCAGGATTTAGAAAACTGAGTTGGATCTTGAAAAGCACTAAAATAGAACAATATTTGAAAACCAGAATTTACGATCAGTGTATCCTCCCTATACTCAAGTATGGTGGTTCACAGATGTGGACACCCACCAAGTCTAATATGGATAAAATAGTAAAGGCACAAAGAGCGATGGAAAGATCTATGCTCGGAGTGAGACTTATAGCCAAAAAACAAACAAATGGATTAGAAACAAAACCAAAGTAAAAGACGCAGGAGAACATGCTGCCAAATTAAAATGGAGCTTCGCAGGACACATGCTCGACTGAAGGATAAAATATGGAACCACGAAATACAACAATGGAGACCATGGTTAGGAAAGAGAAGCAGAGGCAGACCACAAACGAGATACTCTGATGACGTTAAGAAGATCGGAGGACACAACTGGAAGCAAGTGGCGCAAAATAGAAAACACTGGATTGATTTGGAAATACAATAATGTCTATCAGCAAGACCAAATTTATGATTATAAGTAGAAGAAGCAGTGGCGCACCCAGGGGGTGGTTTTTGGGGGTTAAACCCTACCCCCTTCCCCCCCAGGTCACTATTCCGACACTGTTACTCACAAATTTTAAGGACTCAAAATTTTGGATAATTTTGGACAGATGAAATAACGAAGATCCTATGTCTAGTATAAAAAGTTAGTTTTTAAATACAATAAAAAAGAAGAAAGCTAAGGTATACAAGAAAATGGTCCCCAAATTATCAGTGCTGCTCTCAGATTTATCAGAAAACTTATGCATACATCTCTCTTTGAACAGAGAGATCAGTAGACTAACAAGAAATCTACTAGTAATTGTTAAGAGTTGAAAGTTGCATATGTGTCTATGAGACAGTTGAAAAAGACAAGATCTTTTCATAACGAAGCATAAGCTAAATAAATTTTTTCTGCCATGAGATTTTCTGTCTTTCCGTATCTTTTTCCTTGTCTTGCCCTTACCTTTCATAAGCAATCTGCGTAATGAATAATATCTTAAATAACCTGCGGTTCTAATTTTGATAGCTTTCATGATTTCACGTTTCTTGTTCGTTCTATCTAATATCTCAAAATGCAGTGTCGATCCATACATTATATTTTGTCAATCAGATAAGTTAAAATCATGAAATCGCTTATGCTTTCCTCTCTTCTTGGACAACCAAACCGCTGAACATGCCAAATTATTTGAAAAAGAAGACGCTCGACCAATGTGTGCTTCCAGTCATAACTTACAGTACGGAAACACTTTCCTTAACCCAGGCTACAGCAATCAAACTCAGAGTAGCCCAAAGAAGAATGGAACGCTCGCTACTTGCACTGACTCTCAGAGACAGAGTTAGAAACGAAGACGGGCGGTGGACCCAAAAAATTACAGTGTGGAGACTACGAGCAAACAGAAGAAGCAGATGTAGACCATCTACACGATGGATAGACGACATCCAAAAAATCGCTGGAAATTGGCTACAGGAAGCTCAAGACCGATAGAAGTGAAAGAAATTAAGGGAGGCCTATGTTCAAGCCACTAGATCTACGTTTACCAGTCGATCAAAGGCGTTACAAATATTGGTAAATTAAAAAATAAAAAATTATTACCGTGTTAATATACAAGAATATGAAGTTTTTTAACTTAACGTGCTTTCTTGTTCATTGTTTCTCTTCTGCACATCTCATTTCTAAGCTGTGGTACTCCCCGGGATAGTATTCGTTGTTTTATAATAGAGTATTTGTTTTCTGCCTTCTTCTTAACTAGTAACTTTCTGTTACTCTTGTTCCCCGTCCTTTCATTAAACACCAAGAAGTCATGTGCTCTGAATAAGACCTAGCAACTTTCTTATAGATAATTTTAAGCATTTTTCTTGGTTTAAACCTATTTTATTTGTTAATGAGTTCCTTATCGCTAGTATTTTTGCCCGCCTGTCTATATAGATATTTATTTTTTTTACTTCAATAACAGATTTTATCAGTTTAGACTATCGGGGTCGATCTGGAATACTGTGACGTGTTGCTCAAGTTACATTATTTGCTAAATTTACTTTTCTGTACTAGGACTCTTCATTCAGTTTCATGTACAGTCTTTGTTTCAATAGTAAATTATATATAATTATATATTATAATCACCGTTCATATAGTAGATTACATTTTCCTAGACAATACATTAATCTGAAACCAGGTTCTCCAAGTAGTCACAGTCTTTTTTATATTAGTGTTCGCCATATCATTATGTCTCCATATATTGTTAGTAAGTCTGAGGATGCCGTTCAGGTATTTAATCTCGCTGGTTCAGGGATTACTTCATGGACAACTTCAGCCTACTTAATTCAGTGGGTTTCGGCTTAAACGTGAAGGCAACCAGTATAGTTTTGAAGCGTTCATAAAGAGGTTCTCTTTTAGATGTGACTCGTGTTCAATTTGGTGTATACCACATCTGATTCTAGATGGAAATTTCCCTTGGTAACTATCATGATATGATTTGAGAAACGTTGAATCCATATTTGCTGTTTGCTAACTCAGAGAGTTATTTCATTTTATTCAGTTCTAATCATATAATTCCATTAGCTTATGGATACATATGTTAAGGGTGTTTTTTAGTGGTATAAAACTATGAAATGGAATAAAGTAAAGATGATTTTTTGAAGATTAACATAAAATTGACTTATTTGCTGCCATATATCGGAAATAACGAGGAGCATGTCGTCCTCCAAGTGGTCAAGAGGTTCAGGCTTATGGGCACAGACTAGCGACTTCATATATCCCCACATAAAATAGTTTAGCGGTGTTAAATCGCATGATCTTGGTGGTCAATTCACGGGTCCGAAACGCGAAACTATACGGTTACCAAACGTTTCCTTCAGCAAATCAATTGTGACACGAGCTGTGTGACATGTTGCGTCACCATTGAATAACCTTCTAGCATAGTTATTGAAGACGTACGGACCACTGATTCCAACATCAGTCCATAAAGCACGCTAAACAATCAGTTTTTCTGAATGTAATGGTTTCTCAGCATATATTTGAGGATTATTTTCACTACAAATACGGCAGTTTTGTTTGTTGATGTAACCATTCAATCAAAAATGAGCTTCATCGCTAAACAAAATTCGCTTATGAAAATCGTAATCAATGGCAACCTTGTTTTGGGCCCATTCACCGAATCTACGCCTTTCAGAAAGGCAGCATCGATGAGATGAGCATCGGTGATCGTGTAGCTCCAATTTTTGCATGAGTTGGATTTTGTAAGTACGCAAACCAAGATCTTTCCATAAAAACTTCCATAAAGTAGATGGACACATATCCAACTGCTGTTCACGATGACGGATAGAAGGATTCGGGTCTTCCTCAGACAGTCTATTCATGCAACATAAATCACTTGTGTCAAAATGGCGGCCAGTTAAAAAAGTGTTGACAACTTACATTTCTATACCTCTAAAACACCATTTTCGCGTACCTAGCGATCAATTGTTTCTGAAAATACTGGTACTGTACAATAAATTTATCGAGTTCAGTAGATTTAAGTGTACTGTCTTTCTACTGTCAAGGTTGGGACAAAAAACATTTTAATTTCTCCCTGTATAAAACTGTTTCAGTCACGGCACAATATCCTTAATTAGCGATAAATATATATAATATTACATAATACATCAGTAAGGGGACATTACTACTATTACTACCTAATAGGGACATCGCATTGCACAGTGCATCTAACTGCAGTTTTAACTTGCAACAAACTATACATTTTTAATGGGCTATTACATGCAATAAAAAGGAAATAAATAATTTTTGAATTGCGTTAGATTTTAATTGTTTAGGAAATAAGTAGCTGGTAGGTATTTCTTCTTCGAGACCAAAGTTTTTGTATAACTTAGGCCTACATTTTACGAGACATAATTGTAGGAGAAATAAAATTGTATGAGTTATGTACTCGCGAAGGCACGTATTTTTCATTATTCGCTATGTTATGAATTTTATTGAGAATTTCTGGGGATTTTCTTCATAACGATTATACATTTTCTTTTTTTTTTTTTCATCTATTTTTGATATTGGTTGTATCCATGTTTTTTACGGTCATCATTTCTTTTTAACTGTTTCATTTCAGTTATTTCCCATTGCAAATATTATGAATTCGTGATTTAGTCAGTTTTGTAACTTTTCTTATTGCCCCATATTTTTTTCCCAAAATTCTCCTTAGATATTTATTTCCGCTGCATTTTTACTATCATATTTTGGTTTTGCCACGTATTGATGGCATAGATTATGATACTTCAGACAATTTTGTAATTTTTTTTCTTCATTTCCTATTATATTACAGAGGTTTATGTACTCGTACTCGTTATTTAAAAAAACGGCCGCTTCCATATTTTAACAAATTTTGATATAAAATTACTTTTTTACGGTTTAATTTTGATAATTTCTTAACGACTAGTAGGAAAGTTATACCAGAATAATTAACAGTTTAATAGAATTAATATAAGAATAACATAAGTACATATTATGTTTTTTTCATTTAGATTTAAGACAGCTTCTTGATGTCAATGCAAAACAATTATGCATGCTATCTTAATTTATTCCTTCTACACTGTTTTTTAATTGATTTTGATACCTGGATTCGCTCTTGATATTAATATTCGCGCTATCAGTACACCATCTTCAACAAAAACCAACTCTGTACAACCTACTATCGATATTCCTGCCGATGCGATTAATGATCCCCTCTGTGGCTAAGACGGGAGTAAGTAAATTCCATAAAAGTTTTACCTTTAAAATCCTAATTATCCTTAAACATAACGTTTTGCCACTGGGCTTCATTCCAACTAAGATGTTGATGAGCTAATGCCAATATTGCCAGTCGGTGACGTCCGAGTATTTTCGAGCACTAGTTTCTAAAAGAGCTAAGACTAGCACAGTCTTGGTTACTCAAAAGCATTCTCAAACTGACATTACTACAATAGAACAAGTGTCGTGACAATAACTAAAAGTGAAGTAGCCTTTATTACGGCAATCTTGATTGTTGCATATAACCAAACTAAAGAAGATGCAAAAAACGCAAATAGAATATGACTAGAAAAGGAATACATGAACATATATACAAGAAAAATAATCGAATGGAATCCCACAGGTAGAAGGAAGACCTAAAATAGGTTCTAATTTTTAAAACATGCCAGGGGTCTCGTCTAAACGACAGGATGAATCCCCAAGCTGAGTGTTAAGTCTCAATAGATCGCAGCGTGGAAACTCCTCTACCAAGTACAACACCCTGTCAGGTACGAGTCGTCTACAGACAATTCCGAGACCCAATTTCGAAAAGATTATAATACCCGTGTTTGTCCGTTTAAAGATCTGGTCTACTAGCAAGGATCGAACCCACCGTAAACCGATAATCCCCGACGGTCTAAATCAATGTCAGGCTCCCTGGCTATGGGTGAATAATCCAACGCTTGGTGAATTATGCTTTGCAATGATAGAGCCGACATGGAAGTAAAGTTCGTGTAACCTGGTTCATAACATAAGAAAGATCCAACAAATGATTGTAACAACTATAGACTACTAGCTGTAGTATCACACGCCAGTAAGGTGATTCTGTACATTCTGCAACGTCGTCTAGAAAATTTCATAAGTTGGCAAATAGCTCCCGAGCAAGCTGGATTTGTAAGGACATAGGTACTAGAGATGTAGAGAACGTAAGAAACATCATAGAAAAACGCAGAGAATATCAGATCCCGATATTCGTATGTTTTGTTGATAACACAAAGGCATTTGATAATGTTAGATGGGCAAACTGTGGATATTGACGACAATGGGTATACCTAAACACTTGACTCATCTTATTAGTAAACTTTATCAAGATAACCTGGCATATATTCGAATGGACGGATTTCTATCTGACGGATGCACTTAGGAGAAGGGAGTATGCCAGAGATGCGTTTTATCTCCCTGATTATTTAATATATATTCAGTGTTCATAATGCGCAGAGTCTTGGATAGTTGGGAGAGAGTAGTAAACCTAGGCGGTGTCAAGATATCTAAATTGAGTTTCGCAGACGATACTACTCTTCTAGCCTCTACTTCAGAAGAATTCACCAACGTATTAAAAAAACTCAGAGGCAGAAAGTGCTAAATTTGGAGTCAAACACTTAACTACAACAAAACCAAAATCATGGTTATTGAACGCCATCAATAGTTTCCTGAAACCCGAACTATTGCGGGATGCGAAGTAGTCTCCTCTATTATATATCTTGGAGGTCTAGTTAACAACACAGGCAGTTGTGAACCCGAAATTCGAAGACGCCTTCAACTTGCAAGAGCAGCAATGAGTGAACTAAACGGGGTCTGGCGTGATCCTCACGTTACTATGACAAACAAGAAGAGACTCGTTTCATTCAACTCTGGTCTTTTCCATATCTCACAGTCAAAGATTCAGATAGACGACCCATAGACGCTTTTGAAAAGGTGACATGGAGACGACTGCTTCGAATTCTATGGACGGCTCGCTGTACGAACATCTCGGTCCTAGATGAAATTAAACCCAATCAGCGTCTCTCTAGTACTGTTTACTCTAGAATTTTAAATGGAGAAGTATCATTGATTAGACTATCCGAGCTGATGAAGCTCAATGATGAACCACAACATATTTGCCAAGATGTTAATGACTATGATGATGATGAACCTTCTGGATAAGGTCTAGTAGAGTCTTCAAGTGGCGCAAGCTCCCCTAACATGACTTAACGACCACTTACATAGTCGGCACCGACGGCTTTACGTTCCCTCTGAATAACAATGGCGGCTTAGTTAAATTAAAAATGGAAAATTTTGTCAATAGCGGGAATGGAAACCGGTCCTTCTAGCTTACTAAGGTAACATAGCCACTGCGCTATGACCGCCACGGTTAAGGCAGTGAAGCCTATAATGTCCTTGAATATACGTAGGAGTTATTCGAAACACCAAACACAAGTTTATAACAACATTAGAAATCCTAAGATTCCCCTGCGCTTTCTACAATTTGCAAAGCAGACAGATTGATAAATTAGTCGACAAGGGAATCTATAATTTGCATTCCACATGCCGCTCATTACGGAAAAAATTCTTAGTGATTTTAGTTTCTAGTACTCGAAACCGAGTAAAGAACTAAAACAGAAAGACGGTATTAGGTTTAATTTCAATGCAGGGCATCTGCCATCCGCCTATACATATTTCAACCTCATTATGTATCATCAGAGCGTCATATGCAGAGGCTCTGAATCGAAATTAAGTCTCTCTCTCGTCGTAGTATAATAATTATAAAAATAAATATACATATGTAAAAATACCGTCTTTCTGTACAAATTTATAAATAAAAAAAAAATGTTGTAACAGAAAGTTATAAAAACCGATTAAATTGTTTATAATGTTGCTGAAATGAGCTGGATTTGTTGATCGAAGATTCTAATATTTAACTCATAGAATGTATTGATTCAATAACTATGTTAATCGCAAAATAAACTAGGCATTGGTAAATAGTTTTGATGATAAAATATTGAGACATATATCTTATGATTCAAATGATTCATATTGCCAGGTATATTGTGCTAATGCGCCTTGTATTATCAAAAGGATTTTATATCAAAATACTGATAAAAACTATTTGTCACTGTGAAAATCCGTGGTGAAGCATACATTTCGTTATTATTTTATAGTTAATTCAAGTGTAATACATTTTAATATTATTATTTGCATTACATCACTACCGTATTTTTCAAACAAATAATATTGAATGGTATTAACGATGACCTGGAGAAAGAAATTAAAATTAGCTAGTACACAGACGACACAGTTATAATAGCTGAAAGTACTGAAGAGCTGCAACAAATTCTGAACGTTAAAAGATTTGTAAAAGAGTTCTACTCGTTCTGCAAGATATTCAATTTAACCCGTTTGAACAATACTGTTCGAACCATTTTTATTTATAGTTTTATAATTTTTGACTATTGTGTGGAAATAATACGGAGTTTTTGTAACTACCTAACGTAACGTATCTCCCTATACGTAAAGAACTAACGTATCGAAGAAGATGAACGTTAAATTTAGAGTTAAAGTTCTGCACGCAACGTATGTAACGATGGTGTTGCCCTCATCGAATTAGTGATTAACTAATAAATTGTCAGTGCCGGTCTTGTCCTTGTCATTTAACCCTATTTTTGATATTCAAAATAAATAACAAATATTTTTTTGAACAATTTTTAATTTTTGAGATGGACTCGATATTAAATGTAGGTGCCTTTACGGATGATATATATATATATATATATATATATATATATATATATATATATATATATATATATATATATATATATATAGGGTAGGTGGGGGCAAAAGTCCGCATGGGGTAAGAATCCGCACACGCTTTCTAGATGACAGAGCGAATATATTAACTTGATTCACACATGGATCGGTCAGTACCTTTCGAACAGCGCTGTAGATTATACACGTGTTTCGTGCGGCGGTAGTTAACGAAAATATGAGGTAAGTTTTAAATTTTGCTGTTCTAATCTAATTTTTTTATTCATTCTTTTGAAGATTGTATGTGTTAAACTATTTTTCTAAAAAGTCTTTTAACTAATTTATGTAAGCCGGTTTATTGCAAATAATGTTAAGACACAAAATCTTTAATTTGAGGTTAGTTTGTTCCAAACAAGCCTAGCTAAAATTAATAGTGAACTTTGGGGTAAAAGTCCGCATGTCGGAAGGGGCAAAGATCCGCATGCGGATTTTTGCCTCATTAAGGAAGTTTTTGTTTATTATCTAGAATTTTACTTATTTCATAAAGTTTTTTTTAGAAGTTTGTATAAATTACGTTTTTGTTTGTTTGTTTGTAAAAATTACGTTTTTGTTTTAGGACGTACAAGAGAAAAAATGAGAACCTAAGACCATTTACAGACGATGTTTTTATGCAGGCTAAACATTTAAAGGAAAGGGGTCTATCAACACGAGAAATAGGTAGAACTCTTGGCTATGATGAATCTACCATTCGAAAGAGGCTAAAAGCGGACAGAAGCGTTAATTTCTTGGGTAGATTTCGACCTGTATTTACTCCAGAACAGGAAAAGCAAATAGTGGACCATTGTAAAGCTTTAGACTTACGTTTCTATGGGCTCACCCTAAAATCGCTTCGTTTTCTGGCATATCAGTTTGCAGAACGAAATGGTATTCAGCATCAATTTTCTAAGCAATCAAAACTAGCAGGTAGAGATTGGACTAGAAATTTTATGAAACGAAACCGCCTTTCACTACGTACACCACGAAAAACCAGTGTAGCTAGGACCATGGGGTTCAACAAACATCAATTGACACAGTATTTTCAAAATTTAAAATCTGTCTTGGAGAAATATAAATTTCCAGCGAATAAAATCTACAACATGGATGAGACTGGTCTACAAACAGTGCCAAATAAATTACCTAAACATGTTGCTCCCACTGGAAAAAAAGAAGTAGCAAAAAATGTAGCTGCAGAGCAAGGAAGAACTGTGACAGCTGCATGTTCTATGAGTGCAACAGGACACTATGTTCCACCATTCTTTATTTTCGCACGCAAAAGACTAAATCCTCTTTTGATAAAGGACGCTCCAACTGGTTCTGTTTTGGCTGTAACTGATTCTGGATACATGAATTCCGTTAAGTTTCTTCAATTTTTGGAGCACTTTCGCAAATATACAAATCCTTCCGCTGAAAGCCCAGTGCTAATAATTTTGGATAACCACATATCCCATACCACTCTAGAAGCCATCACTTACGCAAAAAATAATAACATCCATTTGCTCAGCCTCCCACCTCATAGCAGCCATCGAACTCAACCACTGGACAGAAACTTTTTTAGGCCATTAAAAGCTTACTATGATGATTTGTGTGATAATTGGACCACATCTAATCCCGGTCAAGTAGTCACAGAATACCACGTCGCTGGATTATTTAAGCAGGCCTAGAAAAAGCTGTTAATGGATTTAAAATGACAGGTATTTTCCCTTTAGATGAAAATATCTTTACTGAAGAAGATTTTTTACCTTCTTCAGTAACTGAACAAGAGCAAGAAGAAGTAGATGATCTTGACCGAAATAATAAAGATACACAATTAAGAATTGTATTTGACGAAGACAAAAGTCAGGAAAATGACAAAGCAGAAGAACTAAATAGTAAAGCAGAAGAAGCAAGTGGTGAAGCAGAAGAACGAAATGTTGAAAATCAACCAGATAGAGCTAGTATTTCAAGTAACCGGGAATCAAAACCCGGAAGCTCGAAAAATGAAATGTCTACTACGTTACCGTCAGATATCATTCCGTTGCCAAAACTAACAAAAAAGAGAAAACGAACAAGAAAAGGATTGAAATCTACACTTCTGACATCTACTCCACATAAAGAGCAAATGGAAATCTCAGAGCTGGAGAAGAAATACAAAATAAACGAGAAAAAAAGGAAGGAAAGCATTAAGGAAAATAAAAATACAGTAAGAAAAGTATTTGAAGAAAAACAAAATATACTAAATAAAAAGGAATATGAATATTCTTCTGACTCGGACGCGCAAATATCACTTCATGATAGTAGCAGCAATTCAAGTTTTTCTGAAAGTGATGCTGATAATGAATTATCCGAATTAAGTCCAGGAGAGTTTGCTATAGTAAAAGTTTACGGCAAAACCAAGGACTCATTTCGAATGTATGTTATGCGAATTACTGTAATAGTAGATGAGGGTTACAGTGGTATTTATTATAGAAGGGCACCCAATACAATGCGTTTTTCAGAAACTGAAGAAGAGTTTTTTGTTAACAAGACAGACATTATAAGGAAACTTTCCAAGCCATTGCTAGGCAGTTCTGCTAGATTTAAGGACTTTGTGAGCTTTTCAACCGATTTAAGTGATTTAATGTTGCACTAGTTGTAACCTAAAAAGTGTTTCAGCTTTTAAAAATTTCTTTTATTTTTTATCTTTTTGTGTTTAGGTCATATATTTACTTGTTTGTATGTTTATAAGTTTTTAGATCATGTTTTTTGACAAAATAAAGATTTTTATTTGATACGTTGTTAATTTTTATTTTTATAAAATTATTTTTATTCAAAGGGGGCAAAGATCCGCTATGCGGACTTTTGCCCCAATTAATGGGGCAAGAATCCGATTTGTAAAATATTGTACTTTCCGCTATAGTTTTTTTTCTTACAGCTGTTTAGCTGTTGTTTTATATTTAGAGCTAAGGGCATTAGTTATCCTAATGGCCTGACAAATTTAATATGTATACTGCAATCAAAAGTGTGGCAAATATTGCATATATATAAAGTGCGGACTTTTACCCCCACCTACCCTATATACATTAAATAGCCGTTCCAAAAATTCCAAAATTCCGTAGAATTTCGGCCGGCTACCCTTGAACTCTCCCGAACAGCATGGAAAGAAGACCGATTTTATCTTAGGGGAAACTACTAGAAAAATACTTATTAGAAAAACATGTTTACAGTTTAGGCATGAGTCATATTTATCGTAACAATACCTTTGACCAGTCACAAGAAACTGATGACTAATCAAAGCAATGCAAGAAATCATGAAGGGAGGCGAGTCTACCAATTTCACTCTTGGCCTCTTAATATCCAGATTTCTGTATCTAGTAGCAGATCTTCACCTTTTTTATATTCGCGCATTTGTACTGCAACATATCTTGATAATGGTGTGTTGCTCTTGTAAACTTCTTTAAGGGCTAAACATTCCGATACATAGATTAAGACTGGAAAGAGTATCGAAAGTATCAAAGTCAACTTTTTTTCTAACAGTCATATCGTTTATTACTTGTTATGGACCCTTTGTGTATAAAAAACTATTAAGATGATTATGCTCGAAGAGAAACATAATCCAGCCAGAGGGTCTGCGGCCAAGGGGTGGATGTTGCTTGATCATCCGGTAACACCAGTGGTATAGTTTGTTTCACGAAAAATGGTTGAGTGCTTAATGGTTACCTGAGTTGATCCTATTGTGTATACAAGAGTCTCTCAATAAATTACCGAAGTACACAGGGTCGCACTTCAGAAAGTTTGTTATTTAATATATTTCCTTGGTAGCTGTGTAATACACGATTATAAAAATTTATTAAATTATTTCATATGGTATTTTCAGGTTGTTCAAGTGAATATACTTGATAATTGAACAATTTTTAACATGAAGAAAGTAGTTTTTTTGTTCTACGTGAATAATTGTAGTATATGGATGGATCTAAATTTAGAAAGGTACTTTCCTTCACACTTCACACTTAGGACTGTCAGCAAAAAACTGGCGTGTTTAAACGTTTTTGCTCTTCCTAATCGGATATCGTTAAAAATGTACAGTAATAATAGTTCTATTTACAGTATATACATACAAACGACTACATAATGTACAAAAAATAGATTAATTAAAAAAACAAATATAGAAAGCTGTCGCTATCCTCTTCAAGATTAATAACAATTGGTTTAATTATGTGATTCAAAGTAACATATGAATTTTCTACGGTCATTACGTGGCGTACTGAATTTTTCCAACTTTCTGGGGAGATATCATCAACAAATTTCCTTATTCGACTACACCACCACTTAAAGTCGGAGAAACATTTTGTGACCTAACATTTGACTTTAGTTGGTGCCACATATGCTCTATGGGATTAAATAAACAATAGTAGGGCGGAAGCCGTAACACTGTATGTCCCATGTCCTCGGCCAATGCGTCACAAACATATACTTTTTTAATAGAAAATGATTTTAACACTTCTAACAGTTCATTTTTTAAATAACTTTCTTCAAAATATATCATTTTCTAACAGGTAGTTTTGAATTTCAATTTTCGTGTTATTTGCACTTGGAGACTTATGTAATTGACGACTGTGGTAACTTGCAGTGTCCATTACTATCATACTATTTTGAGGAAGGTTAGGTATAAGACAATTCTTAAACCATTGCTCAAAAAGCTCTGCCGTTGTATCCTCATGGTAGTCCACGCAGGAGTCTTTAATGTTCTTTGCAGAAAGCCATAAGGCATTTGGGACCCAACCATTTTCTGATCCTGCATGTAAAATTGTTATTCTTTTCCCTTTGTTTGATGGAGCTTTTGTTTGACACCTGTTGGAAGAATCGGACCATCCTTTGGATGGTGTTTCATGAGTTTCAAACCATGTCTCGTCCAGATAAATTATTGGCCGATCTTCTGTACGGTACTTTCTTATGGAAGTTATCTATTCAGTACGCCACTTTTGTAAACGATGGGACTCCATAAGCACTTGTCTTTTGTCAATTGTTCGATATCTGAAGCCCATTTTAGACAAAATCCTCCAAAGACTAATTCGGCTACAGTTTATTTGTGTATCATCATTAGTAAGCCGTTGTTTTAAAGCATCTAATGTAGGTATCCGTTGCTCTTCGTACATTGTGTAAATTTTTCGTCTTATTAAGTCCTTATCACTTTCGTCAATACATTTGGTAGAACCGACATCCTTACGCTTCCTTCTTGACTTAATGGGATTTGATGTAATTCTTTTCACTGTGGTTAGAGGTATTTTCGTTAAATCAGATATTTCACAGGCAGCAGTATTAGCAGTAAGTCCTCTTGTAAGTAAAGAACTATATATTGTTTTTACGATTTCTCTAGCGTCAGCAGATAAATGCTTTTTCTTTGCTGGAACACTGGAAGAAGCACCATCAATGTTTTTCCATGGACGCCACATAATGCTGTTTTATAGGTATAAATAGTTATAACACTGGTAACACTTTCAACTAAATGAAACAAAATGTATATTTAAAAATTTTTCATCGGTTTTATATACTTTTACAAATTATACAGAATAGAGGGAACCTGTATAATTATTCCAGGAAATACTTAACGATCAACAAATTTATTGTGGTCATTAAAAGATCAACCATTGATAGTGAAACTGTTAAAATGTTTATAACTTTATGAAATAAAATGTATTCTAATCGTTTTTATAATTTTATACGATTTTTTAATCGTTTTTATATTACCAGGAATTTATTATACAAACAAGATAACGACACTCCACAGTAGCTTCAATTTTACCTGAATACTTACCTGCTCAACTAATGTTGACTAAGCTGGGGTACTTGCGGTCGGGTTTTATTGCAATCATTAAGCACTCAACCATTTTTCGTGAAATAAACTATACAAGATTTTATTTTTCATTTCACATAATATAAAAACTAAAACAGAGACTACTATTTACTGCACCTACAATTATATATATATATATATATATATATATATATATATATATATATATATATATATATATATATATATATGCATATTGTTAGTAGTCTATTGAATTTGAATTAGTCTATGGCAGCTGTGTTGAGTATATTATGTAGTTGTCAGTTGGATTTATATTTAGTTATGGATTTATCATCCTCATCATTCTGGATTTACAACCCTGCGTGGGTCCTAGCCTCCTTAAAAATTTCTCTCCAGTCGTCCCTATCCATCGCCTTTCTCCGCCAAGCACGTATTCCCATATTTCTCATGTCTTTATCGATGTTATCAAGGAACCTTGTTTTGGGTCTTCTTCTTCTCTGACGTCCTATCTTAATATGTTTTACGATATCAGGTTCCTGGTATATTTCATAAAGTTCGAAGTTGTATCGTCTTCTCCACACTCCATTCTCATTCAATTAAGTTATGGATTTACCAGAAAATATTCGAGAAAGAGCAATAAAGGCAACAGAAAATTTATTGCCGCTTTAATCCAGGTCATTGCACAACAAAGAGTACAAAATATTTATTTAATGAAAAATGAAATTTCTCGGTTCAAATTATATTTGCCAGCTTTCAAAAGTCGAAAGGTGTTTGTTCTATGCAGAGGGTAATACACTTATTTGATGAATCGTAGCATTTTAGTGAGATTATATAGCTTCGGGACTAGTTTTGGACGCAGTCTATCCATAAATTTTCATCTCAACAACTATAATGTAATAATTCAGTAGCTGTCAATAAAACTATATTTTACTCCACAACTTCAACATTTTATTTTATCATCGTCGATCGAGAAGAATCGGACAAAGGGAAATAGAAACAATTCGAACTTATAATTACATTCGAATTTGTCTAATTGGCTTACTTTCAGGAATTGATATGTTAATTTTTGTTCTTTTTTATGTTTATTTCACGTTTCTGTTTGAATTATTTTAGTCCGAAAAGTATTCTCCGAATTCCTTGTGGACTAAATAATAAATTTTGAAATCCACATTAATTGTTAACAAAAATGCTGATATTTCCCGTTTTTATAATTTAATCTTTTTTTAAAAACGGATTCTGAAGGATACATCCCGAAAAAATCGTAAGATTTTGGAAGCAGATCATATAAATTTTTTATAGAAGTTTAGAATAATAACATGTTTACAGGTTAAATATGAGTCATATTTATCGTAACAATGTATATAACAGGGCGTTATAGGCCATAACGTCCGTTTATTATGCTCTAGGATATATTAAGTGTGTTTATGGTAACCGTATCCAAGGTAAAATAAACATAATATGTAAGTGAAAAATAAAAAAATAAAAGTTAGATATTTGCCAATTTTTTATTATAAATGGATCACGGATGGAGCAAAGTAATCATCCCTCGTATATTCAGTATATTATTTATCAATATTTTTTCTCATTCTTTATTTTCATTTATCTTAATGTTATCTTTAATCAAATACCATCAACATATCTTTTTAAAAATTTCAAATTAGTTAGTCAAACATTAAAGACTCTAGCAGAATTTTATAATTTCACAAAATATAATTGTCCCTAGCTGTGCTTACTCAAAGTCTATTCTCAATATCTCCTGTTTAAAATTGTCACTTAAAGTTTGCGGCGCGGCGCCTGGACAGCAAACGTCGCGACGCCGTGTTTGTCTTGTGACGATGCACATCTAGAACGTGGTTAAGATAATCAAATCTATGGTCCTTTGAATTTTCAAAAGTGTGTAAATTGTTGTTTGTCGCGTTGTACTGAGATGCTCGGCGCCATTCATTTTACGTGTTCAGAACATCTTATAGTCAAGTCAAAGATAGCTAGGAGGTCATAAACCTGAGCATTATTTCTGCGAAATTCGCTAATATGAACAACGGTACGTACAAATAATCAAGAAAAAGTTTCTTCAGGACTTATCCGCGATACACTTTTAGACTTTTCATTAATTTGTTGAAATAAAAATCGATCGATCTATTTACGTAATCTTTTCATCATCACAATCAAAATGATATAAACCTTTAAATTTGTACTACCTGAAATGAAAATTGAAAGTAAAGTTATTTATATAAATCCATTCTGTCTTCTTCTAATTCTATCTCTGTATTTAATTTTACATTTTATCTCTTGATTCGGAGTATTCGAAGAATATCTTTTGATTCGGATGTTAAAATGAAGTTTAAATTTAATTTAGTATTGCCAGACATTTCCCCTGGATTTGACTGCTTAACGTAATTAATAAAAACAGATAACATAAAAAGTTTTTTAATTACATTATAAAATTATTGAGTAATCACGGCGCTTGGGTTGAAGAGTTAAAGACTTCTCAGGATGAAAAATTCGAAGAAAGTAACTGAAGCAAAGAAGCATTTAGCAAGTCTAAAGACAATGTTTATATATTAAGCAGCACTGGCTCCTTAATCAAGGACAAAAATCAGATGAAAATTTAATTTCGCCAAAAGATCAGGTGAGTGGGGCGATTATCACAAACCCGTGACAGGAATTGAGGAGATAAACCAGACTACAGAAATGTCGCGGCTCCATAAAGTTCGGTTCAAGGACGTTCAGATAAATATACCCTCACCTCAAAAGGAGCCAGATAAATAAAGTACCTTTCCACGTGCACATCTGTCTACGAAAGGAATAGAACAGAGAAAACACACGACTCAGACTGCACAGACGGGCCCAAACATCTGTATTTTATGTACAAATTTGTGTAATCTTGTATTGTGGAAGAGAAATTAAGCTGAGATCTTTCGAAATGAAGCGGATCAAAATATGAACGGATAGTCAAGTCTCCAGGAAGCTCTTAGAAACCCTAAGGTGGACTCTAGGTGGGGAAACATATCAGTGCCATACTGGTATGGGTTTCAGATCACCAGGGACTAAAAGGCAATGAAAGAGCTAATGAAATTGCCAGGAGAAGAGGATCAGATACAACATATTTTAATCCAGAATCAGCCGTAGGAGTGCCAAAAAGCCCCGTCCGCAACCGGAAACAAGCCTGGCTCCGCACATAACACAACTTAATAATCAATTCACAGGAAATAACACAAGTTAAGGCCTACATTTATTTGTGTACCAATATAAACGTACCGAAATCAGTGGGATCATTCATGTGAAATGAAACATGGAGAAGGCTAGAGCAGCGTTTGTTAAAAAGACCACAATTTTCAAGACGCATGACTTGCCATTAAAAGCCAGACCTGCATTCTTCGATGCTTTGTATTTTCCATTCTTCTTTACGGGTTAGAATTTTGGACACTAACGGATGCATTGAGGTTTCGAGATGTGGTGATACAGAAGAATGTTGAGATTCTCATGAGCGGTTTGTATATCAAACCGTGAAGTCATCAGAATGCTCGGTAAGGAATGTGCACCGAACTAACGCACGTCTCTAAAGTTTTCGGAAAAAATAAATATATATTTTCTAATTGTAAATTAAGTTATTTTATTAACTAAATACAGGAAGTCTACGTATTTAGGTATATAATGTATTTTTATAGACCAGATAGAGGTCCATGATCTTTGATGGCACGTAAATTTGGTCTTGCATGTGCAATAAGCCTTTGGACTGTTCTAAGTCAATCTCACGAAATTTTTGCAAAATTATTCGCCTTAGCTGATCTTCATTTTGGGCTTCCCAGCCGTTAGTATACACCATTCGACTCAAAACAGCCCAAAACTCTTCTATAGGCCTCGCCTGAGGCACATTTGGAGGGTTGTCGCGCTTGGGAACAAAATTTATATTTTGAGCAGTTAACCAATCTGTCGTTCTCCTGACGTAATGGCATGACGCTAGGTTGGGCCAAAATATGATTTCATCATTGGGGTGATGGATTTTTATAAATTGAACAAGATTTGTAAAACCCTGTCAACGTAATTGTCAGCATTGAGAGCTTCGCCGCGAACACGCTCCGCCCAACAAACGGCTGTGAAACACCACCTTCTGAGACGACACACCATACCAAAATTTTATTGGCAAATTTCACTTTTCCCTTAAAACTTCGTCCGGTGCATCTTGTACATTGCGTGTATAAAATCCGTCGTTGCTCTTAATTTCGGAATTGGATAAGGTAAAATACTTTTTAAGTGTGTACTCAGGAGCGTTTTTTCAGTAAAAGTATATCGTTTTAAATTATTTCTAGAAATTGTTCTACTTACAGTCATTCGTGAAACATTATGTCTTCGGCCAACATTTCGCAAAGGCTCCTAATTGGTTCTCCATACTCTAAATTAATCTCTGTTCACGAGCAGGAGTTTAAACTCTTGGTCTTCCATTTTTGGGCAAATTAAGGCATGATATACCATTTTTGCACTCTTTAATTGTCTGGTAAATCGTTGACACAGAAATATTTTGAGCACTAAAAATTCTTACAATATCGCGTTGTGGTACATGTCCAACTAAACGATAAATACTTTGATAAATATTAAGTTTGTACGACATATTAACGAACCGTATTTGTCAAAACTGACATTGTTTATATCGTTTAAGTTGTTTACTAACTTTGGTTTCCAATGGCAACTTGATCCTACAATACTTCCTACCAATAATACTTTTAAATCTAAAATTTTCCGAAAACTTTAGGGACATACGTTATTAGAGCAGCAACAAATAAAGTGAAAATGTCATATATTAGTCATAACATCAGTAGCGGATAGGCATCTTAAGAAGAAGAAAGACAATATAGGAAATCAGGAAATTAAAAAATAGACTTAATTTTTTTTCAGTATATAAAAAAAAGGTTAAAAATCTACACTGAAAAATGTCATTTCGCCTCTAGTAGTAGTTAACAATGTTAATTTAAAACTGATGAAAATATAGGAAGGGACAAAAAATGGAAACACGAACTATTCATCTTAATCAAAGAGTACGGACATGGTTTTACGGACAAAGAGACACATAGCAATATAACACCCTGTATAACAATTATCACATCCATCAATCAATTTTGGACCAGAAAAAACTTAGATAACCCAAACAACAATAAAACAGAGTTGTATATAGATTAACGAACCATCTTAATAACACCAGAAAACGTTAAAGAAATAAAGTTTATTTATAGACCAATCAAGTTAGTAAAAATAAGAATTTTTTCGTCATAACTGTATAGAGTTTGACAGTTACAATGTGTAGTATGAATAATACCAAAAAACCGCACATCTAAAGATTCATCCATTTTTAGTGGAAATATGTTTAAATAAACAATCAAAACGCCAAACTCATTATTTTGCTCATACACTACCGAGCATAAAATTAGGGTTACCCCGTAATTTGAATTTATTTTAGAAATTATTATTCTGTTTTAACTATTTTCGGTTGTAACATAGTTTACTAACGGATTGCTTAAAGTCGTTTATTAAAAATAATGGAAATGAAGAATTTTCCTTTGATATACTAAATATTGAAAAGGGACAATTTTAATTTTATGTGCTTTTTGTTGAAAAAAAGAAATTTTAAGAACTTCAGTAGCTAGTATTCCCTCCTCTGGCAGTGATAACAGCTTGCAAACGACGAGGCATGCTTTGGATCAGATTTTGGATCACATTCTGCGGAAGATTATTCCATTCTTGCACCAATATGTCGCGAAGCTCTCTCGAATTTCTTAGGGCCGGCACATGACTTCGTAAACGTCTCTTCATCTCATCCCAAACATGTTCTATGGGATTGATATCTGGACTGCGAGCAGGACAAACAAATCGTGTGATTTGAACCTCGTCAAGATACTCAGTAACTATCCTAGCAGTGTGGTTCCGTGCATTATCATGCATACATGTTGCGTCGTCTCCAAGAATAACCATGAACTGTAAAACATGGCCTTCCAGAATCTGTGTCAGGTACCTATGCGCTGTCAATGTCCCATTCTCGATAAAGACTAACTCCGTGCAAGCATCAAACGATATGCCTCCCCATGCCATAACTGACCCTCCACCAAATGGAAGACGCTCGGCAACACATGCTTGAGCATATCTCTCGCCTGGACGTCGCCACACTCTTACACGTTTGTCTGAGCCCGTAAGACAGAATCTCGATTCATCGGAAAACAATACACGACTCCAATCCTGCATTGTTCAAGCCAAGTATTCTCGTGCAAAATTCAATCTGGCAATTCGGTGTTCACGGGAAAGCGGCGGTCCAGTTACTCTAGTTCGAGAAGATAAACCAGTAGCATGAAGTCATCTCCTAACTGTCCATTCACTTATGTTTACATTTCTCACTTCTTGCAGATGATTTCGAAGAGAAACTGCCGTGACCGTTCGGTTTCTCAAAGCGCTAGAAACGACAAAGCGGTCATCTCTAGCTGTTGTAATCCTGCCTCGACCTGAACCAGGCCTTCGAGTAAGCAGACCGGTCTCTTCGTACCGTTGCCATACTCGTTGCACACTCGAGAGACTTACACCAACGTTTCTCGCAGTTTCGCGCTGACCGTGGTCATATTCTAACGCCGCCACAATTCTTGCCGCCACAACAGAATTTATGCTCATTGCAATACACTGACAGTGATAACAATATATAAACAATTTACAATTGGCGTTAAAACCATAGAAACAAAAACTGTGCTGATAACGGTTTTTAGGAATTAGGCTAAGGGCCCCTTTTTATCTCAAACGCTTGTCGAAACAACAACGACAACAATTTTTTTTTCAAGAAATCCATTAATAAACTATGTTACAACCGAAAATAATTAAAACAGAATAATAATTTCTAAAATAAATTCAAATTACGGGGTGACCCTAATTTTATGCTCGGTAGTGCATTTTAAAAACTTATCTATTTAGAGATAGATTTGACGTCAACAAACAACTTTTTCAGAAAAAGAATAGATACACAAAATGAGATATTTTGTGAAACTATTTCTTTGTGGCAGCTTAAAGTAATTACTTTTTTAATGGGATAAAATAGTAATTATGTTGATAATTAACGTAACAGTCATTCAAAAAAAGGGGCTATCATGGCTTCTAAAGGTTATAATACCTCTTTTTTTTTCTAAAAGTTGTGTTTTTCAACTAGCTTTCCGAATATATCTTGCGATTTAATTTGAACTAAATTCTACGGACTTATTGCAAATGTTTATAAGCTTAAAAAGTGCTATTTATTATTAAACCATTTTGTGTACATAAATGTAATTTTTTAAACTTTTTGTCCAAAGGTTTAATATACATACGTCTTAACAAAGAAAATGAGCCCAGGATTATTGAGATACATTCAGTCAAATTATCTTCACCGGCCTTAAAAATTAGTTCATTTTTCAGCTGTTCAACCGATCTGGCCCAACTTTTGCACACAATTCAAACACGATAAGATCGCTTAAGTTCAGGTACATTTAAAGAAATTTTAATAAGTAATAAAAAAGTTATTAACAATATTCAAAAACAGCGATTTTGTTGTTCATTTTGCAATAACTTTTTTGTTTATCATTGTTATATCATGTAAGTATTTTTTTTTGAAAAAGTTGTTTGTTGACGTCAAATCTCTAAAAAAACTCTCTTAACAACTTTTGAAATCATTTTTAACAATTAGGATACGGAAAGAGCGATAGATTTATTAAATAAAAAAATAATTAAAAACGACAAATTATAAAAAATTTTTTGTAACTTTTACCATACTATACACCGAATATAGGTATAAACGCGGTCACTACTTTATCAGATCTAACGTAACCTATAGACTTACTTGCAAACAAAGAGAATCTAGGAGGCCATAAATCTGGACATCTGTCCGCAAAAAGAGTAATTTGGGGGCTTTTAGTGCCAATTTTCGTGGGGATTTTTCAAACGATGAATTGTCGGAGGTTCGAAATACGAGAGTTTTAAGTCTGTTTTGCTGTTTAGGGCTATTGTTGTATTTAATATTTATGAGTTGTTGAAATTACGGTACTCTTGTGTGAGATAAATGTTTTCAAGAATCGTTCCGGATTTTAGTTGTTTACAAATACAGAAAATTATAGAGGGGGCGATTAAATAATGCTTTTTAAATTACATATATTATCACATGTTGGTCGGTTGTTGTAGATTAGCTTTCTTTTCTTTTTTTAGTTCCTCAAAATATACAATATTAGTTTTTTAATTTTCAAAACCAGTAAATTCCCGTAAACCCAGGGCCCGTAAACAACCATAAAAAACCTTCAAAGATTTCAGAACTAAGAAAAAAATATAACCTCTTGGTAAAATAGTGAAATCCATTTAGACTTGTGGGGTCAAACATATTCGAGAGCAATGGATACATTGTCTACCACTCGGGAAGGACAGAAGGACCCAGACGTAACGGAGTCGCAATTATTGTCAAAGAAGAAATTCGTAACTGTATTAGAAATTTCGTTCCTTTCAATGATCGCATCATGATGATACAGCTGCAAAATAAATTAATGAATATTAATATAATACAAGTCTATGCACCAACAGCTGACAAACCAGATGAAGAAATTGAGCAATTCTACAACCAAATTAAACAAATTCTCCGGAGCACAAAAAACATGAAGCTACGATTATTATGGGAGACTTCAACGCAAAAGTTGGTGCCGAAATAACATAACATATAACCGGAAAGTATGGAATTGGAGAAAGGAACGAAAGAGGGCAGAGACTAATACAGTTCTACCAAGAAGAGAATTGCATTATAGCAAATACTTTGTTTCAACAACCTAAAAGACGACTATATAACTGGAAGTCTCCAGCTGATCAAGAAGGAAAGGTAGTCAGAAATCAAATCGACTACATTATCATTAACAGAAGGTTTAGAAACAGTATTACATCTGCAAAAACATTCCCAAGTGCAGACGCTGCAAATAATCATAATCTGCTCTCTGCTGAATTCAAACTAAAATTAAAATCTGTCCTTCATCCTTCGTTAGTAATATGGTGACGTTGTGGTATTCGACGTACCTATGGTAGCTATCAATTCTTCTCTCTCCTACGCGTGGAGTGATAACTCAGAGGGAGAGAGAGAGTGTGTATGGGAGAGAGAGAAAGAGAGAGTGTGTATGGGAGAGAGAGAGAAAGAGAGAGTGAGAGAGAGAGAAAGCGGTGATGCTCTTTATGTTCTTTTACTATCTGCTTTTTCTTCAACCATCAAACTCTCCATACCTTTCCTTTGTCTGGTTATGTGGTCAAAATACCTGCATATATTTTGTTAATTGATTATTTTGGTAAGCCTAGTTATGATATCGAGTTTTGTTAATATTGAGATATTTGTGTTGTGTGGTGTGCTATCCAGGGTATGTGCATTATTCTACTATAGCCCACATTTTAAAAGCCATTATACGTTGTGAGTCAGATTTTTTGATGGTCCAAGTTTCTGCAGCATAGTGAGCGATAGGAAAGATAAGCGCCCGCACCAGAGGTAGTTTGGCGTTCTTAGTTATGGCTCTATCTTTCCAAATTTTAGTAAGTTTGACCGTTGCTGATCTAACCGTTGTACGGCTTCAACGTATTTTTTCTTTGCATCCTGAATTATTTGTTATAATAAACAATCAACCTTTTAAATAAAGCGTAAATTTATGGGTCCAAAAAGTGTAGTGTCGCCAGTGGATTTGTTCGGCGATATGTTACAAAGAAATCAGATAAACACCAAAATTTGGATCCAGTATATTCATTCAGTCATTGTTACATTGTTCATTATTTAAAATTAGACTAAATACTTTATGTAAATATTCAGTTTTGGGAAGAATTTATCTTGACTTTTGAGAAATATTTTAAGTTCCCACGGTTTAAATTTGTCTTAAAATGACTTGCTAATTTGTTCTTGTTTACATACCATTAGTGAGATGTAAACAAATAAACAACTCAATACAATATTAAATATTTTAATTAATATACTCATTAAGATTTACGATAATTATACAATTTCTTGGTATTAAGATGATTGTTAATTGTTGGATGTTTCCAGGTTAATAATTTCAATTTTTTGGTTTTAATGGCAGTTATGGAAGGAAACTGTCGAAATAAAGGTGGAAGACCGGCTGAACAATATCGGTGAAGATGTAGACTATAAAGGTACTTTTTTATTGGGGTTTACAAGCCTTGTTCCGGAATAGTTGTTTCTGACGTTTTGTCTGTAACTTGTTCATCCTAGGTGCCCATTACTTTCGATGGATTTCCGAACAGATGGTGAGGTTGACATTTCGACAGGAGAGACTATCTATACCTTGATACTTAATTACCCCCTTACACACCAATTCAATTTTTTTCTTTAATAGACTGTCAAACCGTTCGTTCGTTATATTATATTTCAGAAAAAGTTAGGTAAAGCTAGGTAAAAGTAGGTAAATCTTGTAGGTATCATATTTAGTATTTTATAGTAGCCTTCAGTACTGCTAAAAAATTTGTTACATTTCTTATGAATCAGTAGACACAGTTTTTACTTCCTATTCCGTTTACCTGTTCAAGGTCAAATTTTATTTGAACGGTTCAAATAGAAAATGGGATAGATCAGATATACATATAAATTAGATACCTAGGATAAAGAAGCAAACTTTACATGTAATTCGAAAATGTATGCTTAACTACGATGATTAAAAAGAGTAAGTTCAAATTTCAATACGAAAACGGTGATTACTTTGCAAATAAGCATGTGTTCACAAGGATGGCACCTTGTTCGTTGCCCGTACTTATTAATATCGTGATTATAAAATGCTTGATATTATTTTTTAACACTCGGCTTGTTAGTTATTATTGGTCTTATTTCCGAGAGGTCAAAAGTTAACTATAAGTTAGATTTAATGCTGCAAATTCGAGGTCAAATATTGAAACTTACGATGTACTGTAATGATTATATGATTAGATTGTGCTATTTATGTTTACACGGCTTTGAGAAGCGTAATTTTCTAACTGGAAGTAGGTTTATACTTTTCTAATGTAAATATAATATTATTTATATTTACTTTATTTAGTTTATATTAGAGGATAATTGTTTAAAGTATGACGTATTGAAAATTAGCTGGTTAATTAATTAAAGTAATAAATACGGAAATAAAATATATATAATTGAAACTAATAAAACACTTGGCATAACTCATAAATCATTGTCAATTATAAAATTTACTTACGTTTTGAATATAGGATATGTTAGAAAGATGAAAGGCAGCTTATGGTCAGAGTTTCGGCATCGTGATGCTGTAATAAGATGATAATCGTTGTAGAAGCGATCTACGGGGGAATCGGCATCTTGGACGCTTGACTGTAGATTTACTCATCTCGAGGACTCGGTAACTATTGCCCGGTATGTCTGTGTGTGGGACGGATCTTTCTGTTCTATAATGCCCAATAATATTGGCTCTTGATAGTTTTACTTATGTGTACTTATAAATAAAATGTTAGAATTTCTCGAACTGATGTTTTTTTTTGAGGTGGCAGCGCCCAAATGTTCGAAGGAGGTTACGTCTCAGACCACCAGATATATCTCTTAGTTGATCATAGAATGGTTTTCTTTCATTCTCACTCAGTCCGACTTGAGGAGCTACACATTTTTTATTAAGTACAAAGTTCTAAAAAATACTATCATCATATTATTAAAGATCCCCGTCAATATATAATATTTTACTCCGTAGTATATAAAAGTGCTGGCCTCAATTTATTTATTTATATTTTGAAAATAATCAAACTTTTATCTAACAAAATGGATTACATAGCTTATAATATAATACTCTTCATTGTTGACATTTATTTGTTAAACTTTTAGAATAATTGCATCTGACTTTTCGCTTAGCGATATATAAATATCTTACATCCAACATGAATCAACAAATCGTCATGACATTTCACTTCTCTTTATATTACATAATTTGAAAGTGAGAGTGTAACGAAAAAGTATGTCTTGACTTGTGTCTCACTCGGTGTTTACCCACCAGAAACAAAAGTGGATGACTCATTTTATCACAGTTTAACATCGAGGTGGCCATGCGTTTGACACACTTTTTTACTAAATAAAAAAATCTATAAAACTGGTCACGGATTTGCAGTGGAGGACTTTTTAGAATACAGAAAATAGTGTAATTTATTGATGTCATTTAGATTATGAATCATACTCAATTTGAGGCGAATGGATTACCGTACGGTTTACTAGAATTCACAATGAGCATTAAAATAAAATAATCTTGGTATAACATCGAATTTTCAACTTGTATCCATCACAAGTACTGCAAATACATATCTGTCTATGCAACTCAGGATCAATTTATCAACGTCCATGAATTATTTGCCAATTTAATTGGATTTTTTTCTTTTTCTCTACAAAAGCTCTGTATAAAGAAAATAAAGTGTCCATTAAAATGGGAACTAGAATCATAGGAGACTTCACCACAACAAAAGGGCTCCTGCAGGGTTGTTCCACATCTCCAACCCTATTTAAAATATACTTAGAGAGAGCCTTGACTACATGGAAAAGAAAATACGAAGGCATGGGAGTACCGGTACGAAACGAATACCTATATATGTTAAGCTTTGCAGACGATCAAGTAGTGATTGCACAAGACCAAGAAGACCTCAGTTACTTGGTAAAGAAACTACAAGAAGAATATACCAAGGCTGGCCTAAATATTAACCTCGCGAAAACAGAGTACCTATCTACAAGTGAAGAAGATATAGAAGATCTACAGATTGACGACAACGTAACAATCAAAGGAAAGGATAAATTCAAATATTTGGGGTTTATAATCACGAAAACGGCAACAACAGAGGAAGAAATTATGCAAAGATTAGGACAAACAAGAACAGCAATCCGACAACTTAATTCAGTATGGTGGGATAGACACCTAAATATGAAGACAAAAACACAGATTTATAAAACATTAGTGCGACGTATTAAGACATATGGAACATTGGATTATAAACAAGAAAAACAGCAGTAAAATAGTAGCAACAGAGATGGAATGCCTGCGAAGATACTGCACAGTAACAAGAATAGATAGGACAAGTAATGATGAAATAAAGCAAAGAACATTAATAGAAACAGACATACTAACATAGATAGACAAAAAAGACCAAAGTGGTATGGACATATAAGAAGAACTAGCGACAGCAGATGGATAAAGAGAATAACCTCTCTTTATAATAAAAGAAATAACCCGAATGGAGCCTCCTAGGAAGGAGGAAAATAGGACGACCCCGAAGATACTGGAGGAACGAAGTAGACGACGCCATGAGTAAGAGAGGCCTAAACGATGGAGAATGGGACAACAGAGGGAGATGGAAACGGTTAAGCGAGGGAAGGCAGTGAATACTGTAGAATCCCTGAATAATATAATAATCTTTATTACACCTAACAACAACCTAATGAAAATAACTGTACCTACTCTCAAACAATTAGATATTTTTTTTGAAACTCTTACAAGTATGATTGCTTGTGGCTCTGGTATAGTTTTCAGACTACCTTACCATAGTTGGATTAGTAAATATGTTAACGAGAGTCTAGTCCGATGAAGGCATTTTGTCATAGTTAAGCCGAAACCGAGATAGTAGTAAAAGTAAATTCCTGTACTTATATCCAATGTGTATGTATTTTCAATTGTTTACGAATTTAAAGAAAATATCGTAATTACGTTAGAGTTAGTTAACAATATCCGTTGCAAAAAGACTTACACGAATTCAACAAAGATTGGCTTATGATTTAGTTTTTAATGTTATTGGTGCATTAGTATGTAAGCTGATAAAAAAGTAAAAATATCATTAATCAAGAAACTGATATGAGGGGATTACAAAAGATCTTTCCGACCACTGAACCGACCTCAAGTATAAGATGTAAGGTTTCACATTATTTTCTTCGGATATTTTATATCCTGTACATCAAAATACCCAAAATATTTTATCATTTCACAGAGTAACACCCTGCATTCTCTGACATCTTCGGGCTCTCATAGGGTAGTCTTTATATATACTTTGCTATAAATTATACACTGTGTGTCGGCCAAATGGAATAAATTAGCTAATAAACAAATTAGGGAGTATTTTCAAAAACGGTCGAACACGTCGATTAGTATTTATAGTTGTGCATTTTTTTCCATAAAAACTTTTTATACGGGGTGTATCAGATAACGGTGGCCAAGACCAAATTGCTTATTTTACATAGAACACCCTGTATATTAATTAATTTTAAATTGTATTTAAATTAATTTAAATACAATGTCCTTCTTCTTCTTCTCGTGCCACTCCTAGCGGAGATTGGAAATCATCATGGCCACTGCGACTTTGTTAGCAGCGCGCCTAAAAAGTTCAATCGAACTACACCCGAACCATTCACGTAGATTAACCATGTCCTATACTGTCTTAATATTTCTTGCCCATTTAGGTCTTGGTAATGATAAAGTAAGCAAAAACTATTTAATTAAGCATTCCTTTATATTGATATGTTAAAAAAACAAAAAATTGTTTACTGTGGTTTAAAAATCCAACGTTTTATTGTTCCATGACAGAAGTAGTTGTCAGTGCTGCTATAGTCGTTTGAATTTCATTAACCGCAAGTCAGAAAAATGGTTCATTTCACAGAAGTGCATAATATTACAATTATACAGATGATTGGCTATGGAGACAAGACACGGACACAAATGGAAGTAGCTCGTTTATTTCACAAAGCATTTCCTGATTTGCCGCACATATCTCAAGGGACAATTAGTAAAATAGAGAAGCAATTCCACGAGCTGGATCATGTTAGGAAGGTAAAAAAAGAAGCTGCCAATGCAATAAGTGAGGATACCAAATTGGCTGTTGCCAATTTGGTATCCTCACAAGCAAATTGCTTGAGTTTGAGGAACACCCACATACATCTCAAAACAAAATGCATCCCTATAAAATTATACACACTCAGGAGCTCATGGAAGATGATTTTGATAGGAGAACGTATTTTTGTGAACAAATAATGGCAATGTTAGACAGCAATGTGATGCAATTAGAACATGTTTTGTTTTCTGATGAGTGCACGTTTACTCTTCACGGTCATGCTAATCGGCAAAATTGCCGCTATTGGCCCAGGGAAAATCCTCACTGGATGAGATAAGGCAATACTCCTGACTAGGTTAACTAACTATACTACCTGAGAAGGTTAACGCGTGGGCAGGAATTATTGAAGATCAGATCATAGGTCCCTTTTTCATAAATGGCAATTTGAATGACAACAATTATTTAGCATTGCTCCAAAATAATGTAGTGCCAACGTTGACCAACTTATATCCTGATCCAGGAAACCCACAAGTTAAAGCGAATATAATGTGGTTTCAAAAAGATGGAGCACCACCCAACTACCAAATTCATGTCCGGCAGTACCTCAACCAAATATTTCCAAATCGGTGGATAGGGAGGCGAGGATCGATGGAATGGCCACCATGATTCCCCCGATTTGACGCCATTAGACTTTTTCTTATGGGTATATGTGAAAAGTATTGTGTACAAAACTAAACCCACTGACTTAGCTGACTTACGAAGACGTATAACGCTTGCGATTAGATCGATCACATCTAAGATGTTGAGTAACGTTAGAATAAATTTCTATTCACGGTTAGGGTGTTGTCAAGACTTTCGTGGGGAGCATTTTGAACATCTTCTTCATTGACACTATTGTTTAGATTTGTATTATTTAGAAGTTTTTGAATATTTTGTAGCGACTTTTGGCAAATAAAGTTTTTATGAAAAAAAATGAGCAACTGTAAATACTAATCGACGTGTTCGATCGTTTTTTCGAATACTTCCTCATTTATTTATTAGCTAATTTATTCCATTTGACTGACACACAGTGTATATACTTTACTATAAATATAAACCACATATTGTAAAATAAATTCTATTATTTGACGCGTGAATTCTATTTGCAGATAAGAAACTTATCTTATATAGTTCAACACATATAATGTATAGTCTACAAAATTTGATTTTTACTCATTATACTAGTCAAAGCCCATTCATATCTTTATAAGTTCCTTCCATCTTTTCTCTACATCAATCTACCAATGTCTTCTGTATGATTCTTTTTATGCTTTTTTTAACAACTCCATCTTTTTTACTTTATCCATTTTTTTAAGAAGCGATAATTTCCAGGAGTTGTCTGTATATCATACAGAATAGACGCATAGTCAATCACTGTAAGCCCAAAAAATTGAAAGGTGTTTCGATAAAAACAATTGAAATGATTTCGAAAATATTCTAAAAAGTTTAATGAAAAGTCTTGAGTAAATGAAATTTTTGGTTGAATATATTTTGAAAATTTTACCATACGTTTTTATTTATTTAGTTGGATTACTTGGTTTTAGGTTCACTGAAGATGAACTGATAAGTCCGAAAACGTTGTGAACTTGATCCTTTTTGATTTTTAAATTGAATTTTTAATCAAATATATCAATTACAACACGAGTGTTTTACTTCGTTGTTCGAGTTTTTTATCCATCTTCATCTAATCTGTTTGTTTCTCTTTAGACTAATTTCAGCGACTTTATATTTTTCTCTCCACCCTAATCAGCTTACTTCCCGTGAATTTAACTCTTATTTTTTATATTATTTTACTATTTCACCTTTTTCTATCAATAATCCGTAAATTAATGTGAACATGTCGTTGTCATCTTTATAATGTCGGGAGTCCTTTCCAAAAAAAGAACAAAAAAACAACTATTGAACTTTTTTTTAAATCAAATATGGAGTTGGTAGATTCGCTTTTGTTTCTATTTAATAAACGAGGTGGAAAAGACAAAGGGCAGAATAACTTAGTGAAAAATACAAATTGTGGTATGTAGAATTGCTGATACAGAAATGAAAAATTTACTTGCTGATATAGAAGTTGTAAGAACCAGTGATAGAATAATGTCTGGGTGAGAATGAAAGAAGAGCTTTTCTATGGTAAATTATTTCCACTTTAACACCCTGTACCTTTCTTAATATCAACATTTTATTAAAGAAATTTGGCTTAAATGGTAATATTTTAAAGTGTAGAATCTACGGTTTCTTTTTATACAATTACTTAAATACCACCCTGTATATATATATATATATATATATATATATATATATATATATATATATATATATATATATATATATATATATATATGTGTGTACTCCAGTGCCAATTTTGGATTCTGAATATTCAGAATACAGAGTTTCCTGAATGGATCGTATTATACGTATCAAAATATCATTTACTGTGTATATTCATATAACACAGCCTCTTATCGTTCCTTTTCAATTACAGCACATTGTGGCGTTATTAACAATTTCTAACAATTATTGTACTCATACCGGGTGCCGCTACTTGTCCTCCCTTTGTTTTCACGATTGACAGTAAAATGGATAATCGATCCTTTTCAGAAACCGGCTTATTATTGAATGATTGATTTATTATCCTACCTTACGAGTATGGTTAGGATTCTGGATATGATTTTTATCAGTAGTCTATTCATGTGAGTTGTAAGTTGTAAGTTTATTTAATTCTTTGCAATTCTTGGCCATTTTAGCCTTAAGACGATTTTTTTTGAAATAACTAATTTAGGAATATACTTTTGAGATGAAGTCGGTTTTGTGTAGTCACTCAGGTGATTTATTTATTCTAAATATCGTTAATTACAGTCTACTATATTTTCTGTATTTTTAAAATGTAAGTAATATTTTTAAAATTGCATAAAGAAATTTTATTATATATTTATTATTTATATTTCAAACAAATTATGTTATATAAGAATAATTCAATAAATTACTATGTTTGATTCCAACGCCACCTGGTAACGTATTAACAAACATACGTTGTTTAATTCTGGCAGATCTGTCAAATTCAGACGAAATATTAAATTAATATTAAAATATAAATAAATATCATTTGATAGTAAATTTAATCATTATATAAACTAATTAAGAAGTTTAAAAATAATAATTGTATTTATATGAAATTATTTTAAAACGAGAAGTGTCATAAAAATTTAAACTGATGATTCAATATTGTTATTAATTGGACAATCATTACGAATCGATTCTTTTATTGACAGACATTTTTTTAATTCTTTACTTCTCATTTAATTTTTGTATTTTGTTAGATATTTTTCATCCAGTTTTTAATTTAAACCTACTTAGAATAAATATCTGATTGATACGACTAGAAACGAATTGATCAAGAGTACTGAATCCAGTTTTGGCATTTTACTACAGAGAAAAATAGTAATACAACGCCAATTTAGAAGCTTCTCCAAAATTTGACGAAATTGGTGAATTGAAAATGTAGTAGTATGTTTTAATCAAACTTGTTTGACAATCGAACACAGATTGTAAAGTCTTGTGTACTGCTTGATACAACAGATGCAAGAACTGTCCAATGTCAAATGACAAGGATATGTAAAAAAAAGTAGTGAGGTGAATTATACTACATATTTGACTCTGATAATAAAATCTTAGCGGTAAAATGGAAGGATAACAACGTTATGAAGGTATTATCAAATCATGAAAAGATCGAATCACAATGTTACGTAAATAGATATAGCGGCGCAGAAAAGAAAGATGTCCGCTTACTCCAGCCTAAACTTTTGACGGAATACAATAACAAGATGGGAGGTGTGTACAAATTTGATTTTAAAGTTCTAAAGTATAAGATTAAAATAAGAGGAAAGAGAGAAATAAAAAAGAGAAAAAGTATAAGACTTATCGCTGTGGTATAGATGTTGCAATAACAAATGCATATGTGCTTTACAACATTAGTCATGAAATTTAATTGTCTTTACTTATAATACAGATGAAAAGTAGCAACAGCTTATCTGTCTATTTCGTCGGAATTTTCCGATGCGAAAAATGCAGGACGTCCATCATTTCCTAAGCCATCCACATAAAGTATGCCTGATGACGTTAGAACTTCGATAACCGGACATTATAATGAAAGAACAAATAAAGGGAAGCAAAGAAAATGTGTAATTTGTAAGACAAATGTTCGAAATCAATGTAGAAAGTGCAATGTCTGGCTTCATATTGAATGCTTCGTGGAATGGCATAAAAAGTAAAGTGTGTGTACTATTATCCCCAAATGGGGATCCGCAAATAAACAGTAATAACATAAAAAATATTGTGTTTTTCTTTAAAATCAGCTTTAATCTTTTTTATGTAGTAATAATGCATGTTTCAACATAAACCGTATTCCGTAAAATAACGTGACTCAGTATGGAACAAGTGACTCAGGATGTAGCTCAAAACTTGTATTTAAATTTTCTCACTGGATGGTGGAATTATATTGTCTTCAGTTTAACTATCATTTCTCTTTCATTCCATATCAATTTTTTGAGGTCACTGAATGTGGCTAGGTGGCCTGACATTGACACTATATAGATAAAAAATTACTCATTGTAGATAAATACAGAACAAATATTTATGTTAAACCATTTTACATACTTTAGTTGTCAAGCAACTGAAATAACTTTAACGATCTACCTAAAAAAGGTAAATAGTTTATGTTACATGCCTACGTAAAAATGTTATAGCTAAGGATTATACTTCAATACACCAAAATATCAAAACTACCACTGCAATTTTTATTAACTTAATAACTAAAGCGTCGTCAAAATGATATTAGAAAGTTAAGGACATAAATTAATTTTCAGACATAGGTAGGAAACAATTCCTTACTTTGAAACCAAAATAATATCGTTACGTATGTTTATACTAAAAATCTAAGAATCAAAAGTTTCATACAAAATGCAAAAATAAAATTTCTGAAATTTGGCATAATTTGGTACTCTAATTGCTCAAAACTTTCAGTGAGTTGCGTTATCTAATAATCTCTGACCAAGGAAATTCTTTCCTCTACCAAAGAAAAACTCCTCAATGGAATAATGTAGTCATTCTTTTATTACACAAGCACAGAGACATAACAGATCTAAATAACCACCGTATTATCAGTTTGTTCTCAGACATATATAAACTTTTCTCAAACATTAATAAAAAAAGACTGGACGTCAAGTTAGACTTCTATAAGCCTAGAGAACAAGCTGGATTTAGATTGGGATACAGCACTAACGATCAGTTACTAGTTATAAAGAACCTGATATAGAAGTCTGCAGAATACAACAAACCATTGGCACTAATATTCGTGGACTACGAGAAAGCATTCGATACCATAAGCCATCAGAAAATGTTATAAGCATTGACAGAATGCCGAATAGATCAAATATATCTACTAAAATGCCACAGCTAGCGTAAGACTACTATCTAACACGAAACAAATAAATTCTGTATATTGCGAGGAGTACGGCAAGGAGACATCTTCTCTCCAAAAGGTATTACGACGCTTTTAGAACATACATGTAAGAAGGAAGATCTGAACGAGCATGTTATCAACATAAATGAAGAGAAGCTCAGTCATTTAAGGCTTGCAGATGACATTGTCCTTATAGCCGATTGTATGAATGATGCAATAATAATGTTTGAAAAATTATATCACGTATCATTGGAGGTAGAACTAAAGATTAATATGAACAAGACGCAAATAATGACTCATCGGGTGCTAAATCGAAATATTGCTGTTGATGAAAGGGATATTGTGTACACTGCATCGTAGAAGTACTTAGGACATGAAATTTGATCGGGCAGAGATAACCAGACATGTGAGCTCCCACGTCGCATAGATTAGCCTCTACAGCGTGTGGTAAATTAAACTATGTATTTAAATCGGACCTACTCATATGCCTCACAAGGAAAGTCTTGACCAATGTGTGTTACCTGTACTCACTTATGGAGTAGAAATATTAACACACAAAAAAGATAGTCAATAAGATTCGCGTTACTCAGAGGGCTATGGAGCGCCATATGTTGGGTGTCTCTCTGAGAGACCAAATTCCAAACGAAGAAATACTCCGTAGAAAAAAAACAACAGACTCCATCGAAAAAATAGCATCGCTAGAATGGAATTGGGGCACGTCGCCAGATTATCAGACAACCGATGCACAAAACGTATTTGGAATGGAGACCAAGACGACAATTAAAGCCGCACAAGACAGAGACAAATGGAAAGAGCTGAGGAAACCTATGTCCAGCAGTGGAGGCATACAGGTTGATGATGATAATGATGATCTTAGTTGGAATGAAGCCCAGTGGCAAAACGTTATGTTTACGATTAATTAGGATTTTAAAGGTAAACATTTTATGGAATTTACTTTTAACTCCCGTCTTAGCTGTAGAATGCGATCATTAATCGCATCGGCAGGAATATCGATAGTAGGTTGTACAGAGTTGGTTTTTGTTGAAGATAGAGTACTGATATTAATATCAAGAGCGAATCAAAAGGTATCAAAATAAAATAAAAAACAGTGTAGAAGGATTTATTTAAGCTAGCATGCATAATTGTTGATGAATGATCTCTGAAGTCGATCACAAGCATGCTCAATGTGGTTAAGATATAGAAACTTCTAGGTAACGGAAAATGAGGATTGCTCTTGATCGAAAGTATCGTGCAAATTTTAAATGGCGTTGTTGATAACTTTCTCCCTATAAATCATACTGATGCTACCCTTATTCATATCGAATAAGTCTATTGTTGTGAATTTATTAAAAGGTTCAATATTTATAACACTTACGGATTTAATTTATTTCTTTATTTATATTAACTTATCTGACAATAATTTATTATATCCGTACGTAACAAATTCGCGAGCGCGGGTCTTGAGAATTAACTGTCCCTTCCAAATAAAGTTCCGTTATTATATACCAGTGCCGTTATCTCGAAAACTCTAAAACCTTCGATGGCGAAACGGTAAAGGCAAACTGGATTTCCCTCGCATCGGTTCTGGAAGGTCGCTCAGGTAAATCGAAGTCTCTCGTAAATTCTAAAACATATTAGAATAAAAACATGTTTACAGGTTAAAACTATGACTCATATTTTTACGTAACATTGCCCCCCTCTCAAAAGATGGTTCCTCCTGGAACCTTGTCGGGACTAGAACTGGAACGGTATGCTGGTATCGGCAACTGTACCCTCTTTTACAACTTCCAGTTGTATAAAAATGACAAGGGACGGTTTTCTCTCCGCACCAGGTACTTAGCGGATTGCAACAGACTAACACCTGGACTTCGGTGTCTTTGAAGATCTCCTCCACCATATTTCGGATAACCCTCCAATCTAATTGGCGGCACTCCAACTTTGGCATGGCTAACTATTGCACGTCGGACTCTAGTACGTGCTCCCTCAATTGAAGTAAGGCTTCCCACACATCTCGGTAGGTAGGTTGGTCACGGGCAGTGTCTTTTGTTACCAGGTAGAAAAGGTAACGTGATGCATCTTGGAGTTTCAAGGTTTTACCGGGAGCTGGCACCTGGCATTGAAGTTCTGCAACTCGACCAAACTTCCTTCGAAAGACTGATGCCAACCCTGGTGCGTCTTTGATACTGGCCGGGATGGTAAGGGCCAGCGAGTAGTCATCGGGGAGCGCGAGTAGATCTTGCTTTTCTTCAGTGGTAACACCATGTCTTGCTTTACCGGTACCTCCATAGGCACCCATGAATTCCTCAAACGTGAGGTCAGACACGTCTTGGACTTGGTTTACTTCCACTTCTTCATCTACGTCGTAGTCACCTTCGAAAGACGCCAACCGGTTATGGTGTACTATCATCGGCTTTCCCCTCGGAATCTTGCTTATTCGGTAGATGACATCGTTGATCTTCTCCATAATGAGGTATGGACCTTCCCAAAACTGCTGCAATTTGGGAGAACAACCTTTTCGCTTCTTGGGATTATACAGCCATACTTTGTCGTTCTTCTTAAAGCAACCCTTTTCGGCTTGTGTATCGTACCGTTTCTTCATTCTGTCGCTAGCGATCTGAAGGTGGGAACGGACCAACTCATGTACATCGTCCATTCTTCTTCGTAATTCGATCACATAATCTTCACCTACTACATCTTCTCCAGGTTTACATCCAAACTCGAGATCACAAGGTAGTCGCATTTCGCGTCCGAATAGGACTTTGGCTGGTGTCTGGCCTGTTGATTCGTTAACAGCAGATCTGTAGGCCATTGTGAAGAACGGAAGGTATTGGTCCCAGTCTCGCTGATGATCGGACACCATCTTTGTCAAATACTTGCCAACTGTCCTATTCATTCGTTCTACCATACCATCCGATTGCGGATGATACGCGGTAGTTCTTGTTTTCTTCATGCCTAGTCTATCACATATTCCTTGGAATAGATCGCTTTCGAAGTTCCTGCCTTGGTCACTATGTATCTCCAAAGGCACTCCAAATCGGCTGATATATTCTTGGATCAACTTATCTGCAACGGTGGCGGCCTTCTGGTCGGGAAGTGCGTAAATCTCGACCCACTTAGTAAAGTAATCCATTACTACCAGCATGTACTTGCCTCCATTTTCACTTTCTGGAAATGGCCCAGCGATGTCCAAAGCTATTCTTTCAAACGGGCTTCCAACATTATATTGTCTCATAGGAGCTCTCCTTTTTCGGTGAGGCCCGTTACTCGTAGCACAAATAGTACATTTCTTACACCAGTCTTTTACGTCGTCGGAACTGTTCATCCAATAAAACCGTTCCCGAATTCGCTGAAGGGTTTTCCTTACACCAAAATGCCCTCCCGATGGACTGTCGTGTAACTGACGAAGTACTTCGGCTATTCTGCTCTTTGGGATCACCAACTGTCTTCTCTTCTCTGAACCGTCATCATTTTCCAGGACTCGTTTAAGCAAGCCATCTTCGATGATAAATGAGTCCTACTGGGCCCAATACGTCTTAACTACTGAGCATAGGTTTGATATTTCCTGCCAAGGTGGTCGACGGTTTTCCTCTTTCCATTTTCGGATTTTTTGTATAACTGGATCTCTCTCTTGTTCTTCCCTGATCTTAGTAGGCGTCCAGTCGTTGTTGACAATCGTCGTTCTTAGCACTGCTGCTTCCTTGGATTCCGTTTTGTTGCAGTGGGAACACTCTGCTGAGCATGGCCTTCTGGAAAGAGAATCAGCGTTTCTGTGGCTAACTCCGGCCCGGTGCTCAATCTTAAAATCGTATTCTTGGAGTCGTTCGATCCACCTGGCTATCTGACCCTCTGGATTCTTAAACTGCATCAACCACTTAAGGGCGGCATGGTCGGTTCGGATTAGAAACTTTCTGCCATAGATGTATTGATAGAAGTGCTCTACTGATTTAACTACTGCTAGAAGTTCTCTTCTCGTGACGCAATAATTCCGCTCAGGTTTTGAAAGAACTTTACTAAAATATCCGAGGACTCGTTCCTGTCCTCCTTGAATCTGAGACAGCACTCCTCCAATTCCCACATTACTTGCATCCGTATCTAAGATGAACTCTCCTTCTGGCAGTGGATACCCCAAAATTGGTGCTGTTATTAAATGCTTTTTCAACGTTTCAAAGGCATTTTGGCAGTCTATATCCCAGCGGTATTCTCTTGCTTCCTCTGTAAGTCGCGTTAATGGCTTAGCGATATCTGCAAACTTCTTAATAAACCTCCGGTAGTAAGTACATAGTCCAAGAAAACTTCTCACTTGATGTTTGTCAGTTGGTTTTGGCCATTCCTTAATGGAATCGATTTTTCCCTTATCCACGGCCACTCCTTCTTTACTGACTATATGACCCAGATAATTGACTTTACCTTGAAATAGCTGGCACTTCTTGGGGTTTAGCATCAATTGGGCAGCTTTAAGTCGATTAAAAACGTTTTCTAAATTCCTCAAATGATCTTCGAATGTCTCCCCCAAGACGATTATGTCATCTAAATAAACCAGGCATGTTTTCCAAGATAACCCTCTCAACACATTTTCCATAAGCCTCTCAAATGTCGCAGGAGCATTACAAAGTCCAAATGGCATAACGTTGAATTGCCACAATCCAGATCCTGTGGTGAAGGCTGTCTTTTCTTTATCGACTGGGTCCATTTCTACCTGCCAGTATCCAGACTTCAAATCTAAAGTAGAAAACAATTTACTTCCAGCCAATGTGTCCAATGTGTCATCGATCCGAGGCAGAGGATAACTATCTTTCTTGGTAACGTTGTTCAGCAAACGGTAATCCACACAGAACCTCGTCGTTCCGTCTTTCTTCTTAACCAGGACCACCGGAGAGACCCATGGACTCGTAGAAGGTTCTATCACCCCGTCTTTCTTCATTTCCTGAACAATCGTTTCAGCTTCCTCTCTTTTCGCCTGTGGTAATCGTCGAGCTGTTTGACGAATTGGCTTAGCATTACCAGTATCAATTTTATGCTTAACAACGGTAGTTCTTCCCGTCTTTCCTCCTTTCGGTACGAAAATATCACGATACTGCCGAAGAAATTCCCTTAATTTCCTTTTCTCCATCTGATTTAGAGACTGTCCTGCAACTGCAACCATTTGGTCGAATTTGTCGTTGGAATTATCAGATGTTGTCGCCTGACGAATTATGGATGTCACAGGTACACAAGTTCCTACTTTTGTCTCTTTCTTTATGGTCACTGGGTAGTCGTTGACATTGATAAGTCTCACAGGAATTTCTTTAGCCGAAGTCACCAATTCCTTTCCAATTATGATTCCACGGCCAACCTCATCGTCGTGGTTCCAAGGCTCCATCATAACAGGTCTCCCTTCGTCTACAATTCCCTGTAGTCGCGCTACTATGATCGTTTCGCTTCTCGCAGGCACGACTGTATCTTCTGTAATGGCTGCTTGCACAGTGTTGTCATTATGTGGATGGAGAAATACCTCCTCGTTGCCAACTTTGATTACCTTATTCTTAAAATCCAATTGGAATCCATGCATATTCATTACGTCCATTCCTAATATAACATCCTCTTCGATGTCAGCAACTATAACAGTATGGACAAACTTTTCTGCCCCAATTCCCAATTGTACCTGGATTTCTCCATGAATGTTGGCATTTTCACCTGTAGCGGTCCGAAGTCGTAACCTCGTTGGTAACAGTTTCTTTCGGCTGTTTATAACTGTCGGGCGTATAATGGTTCTGGTCGCTCCGGTATCCACCAACAACGTATGCTTTTTACCATTTATGTCTCCATCTACATATACACTATCTTCACGACATTTCAAAGAAGCTATTAGTATGAGAGGGTCTTTGGAAAAGTTCTGGGTCGAAGCTGCCCCCCTAAGGCTGACCCGTTCTAGTTTTCCTGATGGTGAGTTTCTTGATTTGCGTCGTACCTAGGGTGCTTACAGGAGCTTCGTACGTGTCCTATTTCGCCACAATTCCAGCATCTGATGGTCTTCGTTTTCTTGTATGTCATGCTTTTCATCATATTAACGAGCTGGTCAAGTTTATCTTCATCTCCTTCCTCTTTTACAGTCCTAACTTTACTGTACCCGCCAGAGGCCTGCGTAGCTGACTCGTATTCGAGGGCGGCGGATAGGACATCAACCAGCGTCTTGTGACGAGCTAATCGCAGTGTTCTCTGCATTTCATGATCACGAAGACCATCAATAAACGTTTGAACGGCCAATTTTTCCATCATGTCTTCGGGAGCTGTTGGATAAGCATATCGTACTAATCTGGCAATATCTACCTCATATTCTTGAAGAGCCTCATCTTTCTTCTGTCTACGATTTTTAAGCTGTGACTGATATACATGCTCCAAATGTTCGTGGCCATATCGCATATTTAACCTCTTCTTCAGTTGTTCGAAATCATCGGTCTCCTCTACGGCTATGGTCTGAAGCACATCTAAGGCATCTCCTCGAAGGGCGATAGTCAGGTTTACAGCCTTTTCTTTTTCAGACCATCCATTTGCTCTTGCGGCTGATTCGAACTGTTTCATGTAGTTGTTCCATGATGATTTTCCGTCGAAAGTTGGGACTTTAACATGAATAGAACCTCCACTTCCTTCAAATTTCGGCCGTGTCTCCAACTTAAATTTCGTCTCGTCTTCTTTTATCTCCACTGTAATCGGATTGTTACCTCTCTCTGCTGTCCCTGTTTCCTCCATCTTCTTTTCCATTTCTTTCCATATCTTTTCTTCGAAGGCTAACATATCGGCAGCAACTTGGTTTTTTAATGAAGATATTCTATCGTCCAGGGCAGACATCTCAGAAGTGACTTTAGAGATTTCCGAAGAGATGTTAGCAGAGACTTTGCTTTCCAGCGAAGAAATCTCGTTAGAAACTTTGTCTTCCAACGAAGCGATGTCGCCGGAAACTTTGGCTACATCAGAAGAAACTTTCGAAATATCGTCAGAAACTTTGTTCTCTAATGATGCGATGTCACCAGAAATTTTCGAAATCGACGAGAGGACAGCATCATGTTTGTCTTCAAATATATAAGTCTCTGGATCTAGTCCTTCTTCTAGCAAAGCGTTCTTTAGTCGTTGGACTAACTCAGCCTTTTTTCCGGTAGAAGCTAATTCCCTATCTTCAAGATGCCTTCTTAAATCCGTAACTGTGAGCTCATAAATCGTAGGCATTTTCACAATTTATTTTATATTCACTTGTATTATTATTATAAGTCTAATTTATGTTCGATCTCACTCTGACACCATTTGTTGTGAATTTATTAAAAGGTTCAATATTTATAACACTTACGGATTTAATTTATTTCTTTATTTATATTAACTTATCTGACAATAATTTATTATATCCGTACGTAACAAATTCGCGAGCGCGGGTCTTGAGAATTAACTGTCCCTTCCAAATAAAGTTCCGTTATTATATACCAGTGCCGTTATCTCGAAAACTCTAAAACCTTCGATGGCGAAACGGTAAAGGCAAACTGGATTTCCCTCGCATCGGTTCTGGAAGGTCGCTCAGGTAAATCGAAGTATCTCGTAAATTCTAAAACATATTAGAATAAAAACATGTTTACAGGTTAAAACTATGACTCATATTTTTACGTAACACTATTAACACATTAAATTCTACTCCTCACTGTAACGGAACTCTTTCATGCTATTCAAATTGTAGTTCTTGTCTGAAACGCTGCTGTTCAGGATTTTATAGCTATCGATTGAAGTTATTTATTCCAATATTGGTCTTTACAATAATTAACTTCCTTCGTAACTTGATTCGACCCTAGAAGAACTTTAATGAGCTGAACGTTCTTACTATATTCTATACCAGTGACATTTTTTTAGGAGCGGACCAAAAGTAAAAATTTTGACAGGCTTAGTAATAGTATTTTGAGTAGTTTTAGTTTGAGTACCTATTAATAGTATTTTTAACGGTTATTTTCTTGTGACATCTTATTACAAATTACTATTTTTACTTGGAATTAACCACAATTTTATTTAAAATATGTTTATTTTGATGTTTCGATTCCCACTTCGGAAATCGTTCTATTTCTGAAGTGGAAATAAAATAGAACGGTTTCCGAAATCGAAACTTAAAAATAACATTATTTTAAACTAAAATTTTGGTTAATTTCCAGTACAAATAGTAAAATAAAATATTAAATTTGGAGAAGTGGATTTAGACGAGTTTTTGTAGAACATCCATTTTGAAATAAATAGGGATAATTCTTTGAGGCATTTATTATATTGGAGTTCAATTAATTGAAGTTGCAGGTCGGTTTCACTACTCCAGAGTTCACATTAAAAGACATACTGAAAATATCTAAATCTATATTAGTACAGTCGTCAAAGATTTGATCCCTAAAAAGCATACGAACAAACTGAATTGCCGAGAATGTCAATTTTGGGACTCCAAAAAAGATGCAAAAAAGTTTGCCATCAAGCTTCCCCCAAAAGCCTCTCTTCATAGCTGGGTAAACGGAAAACATGGATTTACCAAAAATCTTTACGCCGTAGAAAAAAATGCTTCAAACAACAAATGTATCTAAGAGAATTGTTCTTGTAATTGTAGCTGTTTTCTTAGAAACATCGCTTGAAGCGACCGGCGATTTTGAATATCGGTCATTTTTTTTAACAGAGTGTGCTGCCGACAAAAATCATAATGTGTTTTAAAGGTGAAGAATGCAGCTTTCATATGCAATTTTTCCGCAAATGAAGTCCGTTTCAATAAAAAAACTGTTTTTTACATTTTTTATGATTCTCGTGAGATCAATAATATTTATCACTTTCATTGACCTGTCTCTGTGGAATTTCCATTGCTAGAGCCTAATCTTCAAAACCTATAGCATGAAATTTAAAATTGGACTTTGGCAGTAAATATGAGGCATTTAAAATATGTTTAAAAAACGCTGAATTTAAACTTTCCTATTACAAACGATCTCACATCACGGGAAATAATTCCACGAAGACGGTATTGGGTGAAATTTGTATCCAAAGTTATGTAGTTTTGAAAAACATACTTGTGAAAGATAGATTGTTTGTAATGTGAAAAAATTCAGCGGTTTTAGGCATATTTCAAATGCCTCATATTTGTTACCAAAACTGAAAATCAATTTCATGTCATAGGTTTTAAAGATTAGGGGCTCTAACAATGGAAATTCTGTAGTGACCGGTCAATGGAAGTGATAAATTTTATTGATCTCATGAGAATAGTAAAAAATGCCAAAAATCGCGCGTCGATAGGACACTCTATCAAAAGATATAAAAATTTTTGCCGCCGAGTCAATACAAATTTTATTTAAACAATTTATTTCACGCCGTTAACTGACATTCAAAATCGCCTGTCGCTTCAAGCGGTATTTCTGAGAAAACGGTTCATTCTACAGGAAAAGTGATAATCAAGATTTTTGTTCACAATTATCTCAGGTACATTTCTCAGGTTTTTCCTTTTTTTCCTTACTACGAAAGGTGTTTTAGGTAGTTTTTTTAGTGCCCGGAGGTAGGAGTGGCACACTTTTTTGCACCTTTTGTGGTCCTTGACATTCTTCTCTGACGACTGGACTATATTGCTAGTTATGCCAGATTTAGTTGTGGTAGCTACACTTGTTAGCCAGCAGAGTGAAGTAACAAGTGTGTAAAGTCTCTTATCAATATGAAACTAAGCCTATCACACCCCTCTTTCAGTGTGGGATCTGTATATATATTTATATGAATGGAGAGTCGATACAGTAACATGAATATCGATTTAAACATTCGAAATGTACACCTATAGCCAAATGCAACGTGACTCGTGGACAAATGCAACAAAAAACCATCGTAAATATTCTTAGATTTTTTGTTTTTTTTTTTTGTTTTAAATTAATTAATTAATTAATTATTTCTGATGCTTAGCCGTATCTCTAACATAAGTCAGAATAGCCATGATGATTGCCAACCTCCGTCGCGGAGATGGCACGTAAAGAAAAAAATACGTATTTGATCTTCTATTCGTTCTTGATTGCTAGTTTTAATTTTTTATGATGTTCGTAAAGAGCGAATTAATTTATTTTATCAGTATCAAAATGATTATCCTGGTTTTTTAATTTTATATAAATTGTATAAAATTGTTTAATTACTTAGATGTAAAAGGAATAATTTTTTTTTCTACTTGCTTCAAATGAATTTGAACCGAGAGACAAGTTATTTTTTCGTTACACTTTCGCTTTCGAGTTACATAATAAAAATTACATTTATATAGGATTACACTCGACACGAGATATGACTATTAGATCAGTTTTAGTAGCACACGTAAAATTGAGATAATGTCGAGGAAATGCGGTCACCGAAAGAGATAGTCAATGGGTACTGTTGTGTCTTTTGTGGTCGGATTAGGTAAATAATTTCCTGTGTAGTTTGTTTTAATGATCGTTATCTATTTTACATTTGATAAACGTGAATACTGTAATGAATGCTTGGATGCGATAAAAATAATTTAACACAATAAATTTATACATTTTTAGAAATCAGATGACTTCAGACATTAAGAAACCACAAAGCTCTGGAACTGGTTTAAGTCATATTAGGTTAGTTTGGAAATGTACATTGTAGTAAACTTCTTACCACGACAAAGAACAATTAAATCGCATAGTATGACAATTAGGCCAATAAGCCAGAAAAGTTGAATTGAATATGAATTACGACAAAACAAAAGTGATGGCAAATCACGAAGAAATGTTAAAAATCCTACTTAAACAAAAACAAATAGAAGTTCATGAATACATATATTTGGAGCAGATAATAAAATTAAATAAAGACAACCAAACTATAGAACAATAGAAATCAGTAAAGAACCAATAGTATGTAAACTGAAAGTTGATGGAGTTAGCATTGAACAAGTAATGAAAATTAGGCTTGGGGATTACACTGCTATGAAGACGTTGAAAAATAAGTAAGGTCTCAAGTAAAAGAGCAAATAGATTAGCATGGTGCCTTAATCCAACTATATGGACACATTAACATTGAGATGAAATCAAGATCTATAAGACCTGAGCATTGCAAACATCCTATCCTATCCTTCAAACATCTTTAAATTGGGAAGTCCACCCCAACTTATACACAAATAACCACTTTCCTCTTTTTATAACCCGTAATTTTAAAACTAGCTTAATAATCTCTCTCTCAAAATGAAAATTACCTCTCAATACCTCCCTGATCCTACTACCTCACATATAGCTTTAACTCATCTATAGTTACCTGAGGTACTATTGGAAGCAGGATACAAAGTAGTTGAAAAACCAAAATTCACACGACAGTGCCGTGGTGGAACGACAAATGTGATGAAGCTATCAAAAAATTCAAGCGGGCTTTTAACAAATTTAGATGATGTCCTACTACACAAACTCAAATAGAATATAAAAAACTAAGAGCTGAGTCTCGCTATAAGATTAAGCAAACCAAAAAAACAAAACTGGAAACCATTAGTGTCACCTATCAATAACTACACTCCCCTGTCTACATTAGGATGAAAATTCATCAACTATCTGGAAAACAGCAAAACGCTCAATTAGTTTTTTAAATTACGATGACAAATTCTTCAACTAAAGAAATCACAGAAACTTTTGCTGATATTTACGAACAAAATTCCCGTACTAACAACTACTCTCCAAGTTTTCTTCAATATACATTTAGAAATGAAAAGAATGAGATACATGTCGCAGAGAAGGGAAGATGCATTATTTGGCATAAAAAACTTCTGCGGGTCCAGATGATATACCAGATGATTTTTTTCAAAAACTAAGCACAAACCCTAGAAAATATCTTCTTACCGTTTTGAACCAATGTGGATACAACATTACTCTCCAAAGTCTTGGTCAGGATCATACATTATCCCAATCTCTAAACCTCAAAAACCGAAAACAAATCCCCGATCATATAGACCAATATCCCTAACTACGTCAACTTTATTACCAGATTATAACGACGCCTTATATGGTTCCAGGAAAATAGAAAACTGCTAATCTATTAGCAAAACGGCTTTCGTCAAAATAGATCAAAGACTGATAACTTGGTTGATTTTGAATCCGAGGTTGAGTTTACCGAAAGTACAAGCTGATTATAGCCGCAATTGTCAAACATAGGACAAAAAAATTTCGGTTTAGCAGTGTTAGTTGCCATGTTTTTATAATGTATATGCTGTATGCTTCAAATATAAGAGATAAAGTTTTAGCAAAGTACATTTTGATTATATTATGTTAAGAATTCTTCAATTTTTGATTTATATAAAACAAGAATGAGTAAATATTTGTTTCTTTGGAGATTTGCAGTTAATTATTAGAAATTTTTTTTGGCAATTGCCCTTTGATAGATCAGGGGATAGATTTGGCAATCGTCAAATCAGCAGTTGCCAGATTGCAACAAATGTTTGCAATTAATCTAGAAAGAGACAAATATTTACTCGTTATTGTTTCACATAAATTAAAAATTGTAGAATTCATAAAATAGTATAATCAAAATATAGTTTTTAAATGCTTTCTCTCTTTATATTTGAATCATAAAACATATGCATTATAATAACATTCCAACAATGCCAAACCCAAATATTTTATCGGTAAGATAGTTTCGAAACAAATTCAGATTTCTGCTTTAATCTGGGGCCTTCTAAAAATTGCAAGACACGACCAGACGATGATAAAAGATGTTAAAGAAGACATGGGGAATCTAAAATTTGCATTCCACGACATGTCTATTCATCTAGGCAGAAATCCTAACGAATTTGTTTCTCGTACTCATACAGAGTAGATCCGAAGAAAATGAAAAAGACAGAAAATATTTTATTTCACGTTCAAATCGTCTATGTATCTATTGATACGTATTTCGCTTTAATAAAGCTCATCAGAATAGTTATTCATAGCCGTTCTTAACGTGAAAAATAAAATTCTCTGTCTTATTAGAAGTAACAATAACATGACTTCGTTATGGACGCAATAGCGACATCTGATAGAAAAATCGGTAAGATAGTTTCGAAACAAATTCAGATTTCTGCTTTAATCTGGGGCCTTCTAAAAATTGCAAGACACGACCAGACGATGATAAAAGATGTTAAAGAAGACATGGGGAATCTAAAATTTGCATTCCACGACATGTCTATTCATCTAGGCAGAAATCCTAACGAATTTGTTTCTCGTACTCATACAGAGTAGATCCGAAGAAAATGAAAAAGACAGAAAATATTTTATTTCACGTTCAAATCGTCTATGTATCTATTGATACGTATTTCGCTTTAATAAAGCTCATCAGAATAGTTATTCATAGCCGTTCTTAACGTGAAAAATAAAATTCTCTGTCTTATTAGAAGTAACAATAACATGACTTCGTTATGGACGCAATAGCGACATCTGATAGAAAAATCGGTAAGATAGTTTCGAAACAAATTCAGATTTCTGCTTTAATCTGGGGCCTTCTAAAAATTGCAAGACACGACCAGACGATGATAAAAGATGTTAAAGAAGACATGGGGAATCTAAAATTTGCATTCCACGACATGTCTATTCATCTAGGCAGAAATCCTAACGAATTTGTTTCTCGTACTCATACAGAGTAGATCCGAAGAAAATGAAAAAGACAGAAAATATTTTATTTCACGTTCAAATCGTCTATGTATCTATTGATACGTATTTCGCTTTAATAAAGCTCATCAGAATAGTTATTCATAGCCGTTCTTAACGTGAAAAATAAAATTCTCTGTCTTATTAGAAGTAACAATAACATGACTTCGTTATGGACGCAATAGCGACATCTGATAGAAAAATCGGTAAGATAGTTTCGAAACAAATTCAGATTTCTGCTTTAATCTGGGGCCTTCTAAAAATTGCAAGACACGACCAGACGATGATAAAAGATGTTAAAGAAGACATGGGGAATCTAAAATTTGCATTCCACGACATGTCTATTCATCTAGGCAGAAATCCTAACGAATTTGTTTCTCGTACTCATACAGAGTAGATCCGAAGAAAATGAAAAAGACAGAAAATATTTTATTTCACGTTCAAATCGTCTATGTATCTATTGATACGTATTTCGCTTTAATAAAGCTCATCAGAATAGTTATTCATAGCCGTTCTTAACGTGAAAAATAAAATTCTCTGTCTTATTAGAAGTAACAATAACATGACTTCGTTATGGACGCAATAGCGACATCTGATAGAAAAATCGGTAAGATAGTTTCGAAACAAATTCAGATTTCTGCTTTAATCTGGGGCCTTCTAAAAATTGCAAGACACGACCAGACGATGATAAAAGATGTTAAAGAAGACATGGGGAATCTAAAATTTGCATTCCACGACATGTCTATTCATCTAGGCAGAAATCCTAACGAATTTGTTTCTCGTACTCATACAGAGTAGATCCGAAGAAAATGAAAAAGACAGAAAATATTTTATTTCACGTTCAAATCGTCTATGTATCTATTGATACGTATTTCGCTTTAATAAAGCTCATCAGAATAGTTATTCATAGCCGTTCTTAACGTGAAAAATAAAATTCTCTGTCTTATTAGAAGTAACAATAACATGACTTCGTTATGGACGCAATAGCGACATCTGATAGAAAAATCGGTAAGATAGTTTCGAAACAAATTCAGATTTCTGCTTTAATCTGGGGCCTTCTAAAAATTGCAAGACACGACCAGACGATGATAAAAGATGTTAAAGAAGACATGGGGAATCTAAAATTTGCATTCCACGACATGTCTATTCATCTAGGCAGAAATCCTAACGAATTTGTTTCTCGTACTCATACAGAGTAGATCCGAAGAAAATGAAAAAGACAGAAAATATTTTATTTCACGTTCAAATCGTCTATGTATCTATTGATACGTATTTCGCTTTAATAAAGCTCATCAGAATAGTTATTCATAGCCGTTCTTAACGTGAAAAATAAAATTCTCTGTCTTATTAGAAGTAACAATAACATGACTTCGTTATGGACGCAATAGCGACATCTGATAGAAAAATCGGTAAGATAGTTTCGAAACAAATTCAGATTTCTGCTTTAATCTGGGGCCTTCTAAAAATTGCAAGACACGACCAGACGATGATAAAAGATGTTAAAGAAGACATGGGGAATCTAAAATTTGCATTCCACGACATGTCTATTCATCTAGGCAGAAATCCTAACGAATTTGTTTCTCGTACTCATACAGAGTAGATCCGAAGAAAATGAAAAAGACAGAAAATATTTTATTTCACGTTCAAATCGTCTATGTATCTATTGATACGTATTTCGCTTTAATAAAGCTCATCAGAATAGTTATTCATAGCCGTTCTTAACGTGAAAAATAAAATTCTCTGTCTTATTAGAAGTAACAATAACATGACTTCGTTATGGACGCAATAGCGACATCTGATAGAAAAATCGGTAAGATAGTTTCGAAACAAATTCAGATTTCTGCTTTAATCTGGGGCCTTCTAAAAATTGCAAGACACGACCAGACGATGATAAAAGATGTTAAAGAAGACATGGGGAATCTAAAATTTGCATTCCACGACATGTCTATTCATCTAGGCAGAAATCCTAACGAATTTGTTTCTCGTACTCATACAGAGTAGATCCGAAGAAAATGAAAAAGACAGAAAATATTTTATTTCACGTTCAAATCGTCTATGTATCTATTGATACGTATTTCGCTTTAATAAAGCTCATCAGAATAGTTATTCATAGCCGTTCTTAACGTGAAAAATAAAATTCTCTGTCTTATTAGAAGTAACAATAACATGACTTCGTTATGGACGCAATAGCGACATCTGATAGAAAAATCGGTAAGATAGTTTCGAAACAAATTCAGATTTCTGCTTTAATCTGGGGCCTTCTAAAAATTGCAAGACACGACCAGACGATGATAAAAGATGTTAAAGAAGACATGGGGAATCTAAAATTTGCATTCCACGACATGTCTATTCATCTAGGCAGAAATCCTAACGAATTTGTTTCTCGTACTCATACAGAGTAGATCCGAAGAAAATGAAAAAGACAGAAAATATTTTATTTCACGTTCAAATCGTCTATGTATCTATTGATACGTATTTCGCTTTAATAAAGCTCATCAGAATAGTTATTCATAGCCGTTCTTAACGTGAAAAATAAAATTCTCTGTCTTATTAGAAGTAACAATAACATGACTTCGTTATGGACGCAATAGCGACATCTGATAGAAAAATCGGTAAGATAGTTTCGAAACAAATTCAGATTTCTGCTTTAATCTGGGGCCTTCTAAAAATTGCAAGACACGACCAGACGATGATAAAAGATGTTAAAGAAGACATGGGGAATCTAAAATTTGCATTCCACGACATGTCTATTCATCTAGGCAGAAATCCTAACGAATTTGTTTCTCGTACTCATACAGAGTAGATCCGAAGAAAATGAAAAAGACAGAAAATATTTTATTTCACGTTCAAATCGTCTATGTATCTATTGATACGTATTTCGCTTTAATAAAGCTCATCAGAATAGTTATTCATAGCCGTTCTTAACGTGAAAAATAAAATTCTCTGTCTTATTAGAAGTAACAATAACATGACTTCGTTATGGACGCAATAGCGACATCTGATAGAAAAATCGGTAAGATAGTTTCGAAACAAATTCAGATTTCTGCTTTAATCTGGGGCCTTCTAAAAATTGCAAGACACGACCAGACGATGATAAAAGATGTTAAAGAAGACATGGGGAATCTAAAATTTGCATTCCACGACATGTCTATTCATCTAGGCAGAAATCCTAACGAATTTGTTTCTCGTACTCATACAGAGTAGATCCGAAGAAAATGAAAAAGACAGAAAATATTTTATTTCACGTTCAAATCGTCTATGTATCTATTGATACGTATTTCGCTTTAATAAAGCTCATCAGAATAGTTATTCATAGCCGTTCTTAACGTGAAAAATAAAATTCTCTGTCTTATTAGAAGTAACAATAACATGACTTCGTTATGGACGCAATAGCGACATCTGATAGAAAAATCGGTAAGATAGTTTCGAAACAAATTCAGATTTCTGCTTTAATCTGGGGCCTTCTAAAAATTGCAAGACACGACCAGACGATGATAAAAGATGTTAAAGAAGACATGGGGAATCTAAAATTTGCATTCCACGACATGTCTATTCATCTAGGCAGAAATCCTAACGAATTTGTTTCTCGTACTCATACAGAGTAGATCCGAAGAAAATGAAAAAGACAGAAAATATTTTATTTCACGTTCAAATCGTCTATGTATCTATTGATACGTATTTCGCTTTAATAAAGCTCATCAGAATAGTTATTCATAGCCGTTCTTAACGTGAAAAATAAAATTCTCTGTCTTATTAGAAGTAACAATAACATGACTTCGTTATGGACGCAATAGCGACATCTGATAGAAAAATCGGTAAGATAGTTTCAATTTCATTTTCTTCGGATCTACTCTGTATGAGTACGAGAAACAAATTCG